>NW_017728916.1:25403778-25414552 GCF_001723895.1 Crocodylus porosus
TAGATGAACACCTTGCTGGGGTCGTTTGACCCCAGTACTCTTTCCTGCCATGGCAGGGGGTCAGACTAGATGATCTACTCAGATCTCTTCCGACTGTAGAAACTATGAAACTATAAAACTATGTACACCTCACCATACACATGTACCCACACCCCCTTCACACTGCCGTACACAAACCCCAGCCACCCTCACCCCACACACAGACCCTAACAGATCCTGTACCTACCCACATCCCACATATCCACACATACCTCCATGTTTCCTCCCTCCACATATCCACAAACCCACAGCCCCCCACAAACCTATACCCACCCTCACAATATACAAGCGTAAGATTTCATTTTAAGCTATTGTACAATCACCTCTATGTATACTACACAAATGCATGTAAATCAAGCCAAAAATATTTTTTGAAATCAAATTAATGAATGTTGTAGATGTTTGCTTTTTAGAATATAAATTGGTATTTTTCTGGTTCTGAGATGGCAAAACTCCTTGCTGAAGGGAGTACTTCTAGGGGCAAGGGGAGGGACTTGTGGTGACAAAAGCAAGAGGTTAGGAGACACTTCCAGTCACAAGATGGTGACCAGAGGGTAGGGCACCTGTGAATGGCTGGGGCTACCCATGTGGCCCTCAAAAGCTTGCCAAAACTCAGTGAGCGACCCTTTGCTCAAAATAATTTCCTGCCCCAGCATAGGCAGTGGAAGGGGGAGCTAACAGGGCTTAGCCCTCCCAAATGGCTGCAGTAGGGGTGGGGAGGGAGTGGGGCTGGAGCTAGGGGAGGGGAAGGTGTTGCACAGCCAGTGGGGTGCAGGACTGAGCTGCAAGTGATTCATCTGGGGGGGCCATGGCTCCTGCTGCTATGTGTACCCCAGAAGGCATGGGGGGGTGTCCCCCTTGGATTTGTGTAGGGCAGGGTAGGCTGCTGCTGCAGGCTGGGACTGGGGCCAGGGTTGTGCTGGGCTCTTCCTGGGAATGACTCAGAGTGGGGCAGGGTGGGTGCGGGGTTTCAGGGGTTCTGTCCCCTCTGGCCCAGTGGCACAGCTGAGGCTGGTCCCACTCCGGCCCCTGGCTCCAAGCCCCCCTTTGCTTGAGTGGTGCAGGGCCAGGGCCACTGCGGGGTGCAGAAATGTTGGTGCGGGGGGTGCAGGCATCAAGAATGATCCCAGGTGTGGAAGAAGGGGCTCCACAGGCACAGTGGGCCCCACCCCCAATCCTGATCCTGGGCCTGGCTCGGCTCTGCTCCCTCCTGATCTCTGCCTGGTCCCAGCCCCACTTCCTCCTCCCACCCCACAGTTCTTTCCCCTTGCTCCACCCTTTCCCCTGCAGACTTTCCCACTGGGGGTGGCGGGGTGCGTGTGCAAGTGCACACACGCTCAGCCCCTCCCAATTTTTTTTCTTTCTCCGCCTATACTGTAGGTGTGGGACAAGCTGGGGTTAGAACTGCTTACTCTTATGCTTTATGCTTTTACAAGAATGTACCAAAGAAGCACCTGCAACTTGTTTTCCCACTTTGTTGCGTGAGAAGGCAAACCATAAGCTAACGGCTAGAAAGTCCCAAACTTTGCAACCAATTTTGCAACTATGTAACCCGAAGTACACCTGTGCTAATGGAATTTTCCAATACCTTGTAATCGAGTATATAAGCAATGGAGAATAGGCACTCGGGGTTGGCTTTGATCTGAGTCTCATGACTCCAGGCCGACCTGCTTGCAAGCAATAAAGGCTTTGTCTCTGTGGCTTGTGGTGTGACTCACCTCTGGGGACCAAATTGGAACTTAGCCTCCAGGAGCTCGAATGGCCCCTTGTGCAACATAGGGACTGCAGCAAGGCTGTGCCTGGACAGGGAGGGGTGGGGTGAAGCAGCTCTTGCCAGGCTTGTCCCTAAGGCCAGACACCAGTCAGGGCAGCACCTCAAGCAAAGGGGGACAGGGGTCGGGGATTAAACTCCTCTGTATCTGAGCATAGGACCCCAGTTGGAGTCTACCCAGATTTTCCCTCTACTCTTGCTCAGGTGGCAGGGGGCCTGGCCAGAGCCACCGGCATGGCCCTTCTATCTGCCAAGGGCTGGGGCCGTACCTGCAGCTAGGGCTGTGGGGTTGTGCCCAGCTGGCCTGGGAGTGCTGCTGAGGGCGGGGGCAGAGGGGCAGCAGATTGTTCCTGACTCCCCATGCCCATGCCGGCTGGAAAAGGCTCTGTGGGGCTGGTCTGTAGAGGCAGGGCCCTTCCCAACTCACTGGAGCTGCATGACAGTCCAGCCTGGCAGCACAGGCAGGGGCTGGCTGGTGAGTGGGCTTCCCAGGCCAGGTCAGAGGCATCAGTGGGCCCCAAGTCTGGCAGCCATCATCACACCCCCTGGGCTGTGCAGCACCTGGGGCTGCAGGTACACAGTCAGCTGCAGGCTGGGTGGGCTGGGGGTGCTGTTCTGCCTGCCTCACCTCCTGCTGCCACTGCTGTGGCTGCACTGCACTGCACTGCTCAGGGGGGCAGGAGGGAGCAGAAAGTTTCAGCTCCCCAGCTTCTACCCAGTATGTGGATCTTGGGCACCAGCTCCTGGGTGCTTGGGAAGGTGGAAGGTGCCTGGGTGGAACATGTCCTGAGGCTGCAGCTGGAGCTCCATGTGCTGGGCAGAAGCCACTGGGCCCAGCAGGGCTGTTTTTTCTTCCCTCATCTGCAACTGTGGCTCCCGCTGCAGTATATAGAACTGCCTGGGGCAGCGGAAGCTTCCTTCAGCCTGGCTGCTTCAACCTGAGCTGAGCTGAAGTGGCCAGGCTGAAGGAAGCTCCCCTCACCCCGAGTGATGCTGCGTGGTGCTGCAAGAACTGGTGCTGCAGTTGCAGGTAAGGGGAGAAAAGCAGCCCTGCTGGTACCAGTGGCTTCTGCCCAGTGCATGGAGCTCCGGCTGCAGCCCCCAGACACCTTCCTCCTTCCCAGGCATCCAGGAGCTGCAGCCCAAGCTCCACATGCTGGGCAGAAGCCACAGGGCTGAAGCTTTCTGCCTCCCCACCCAGCGCGGTGTGCCATGGCTGCGGCAGTGGTAGCTGGAGTTGGGTGGGACAGAACAGCCCCAGCCAGCACCAACCAGCCTGCAGCTGGCTGTTCACCTGCAGCCCAGGGTCTGCACACACAGAGGGCCAGGTGGTGGTTGCCGGGCTCTAGGCCCATCAGTGCCTCTGAGCTGGTCTAGGAAGCGCACTCCCAAGCCAGCCCCTGCCCACTCCCAAGCCAGGGCTTCACAGGCCAGCCCTGCAGGGCCCTTCCTAGCTGGCTGGGGCTCTGTGACAGCCCCTCTGGCTTGGGCATGGGAAGCAATGCAGCTCCCATGGCCCCAGCCTAGGTTGCAGCCCACTGGGAAGGGACCAACCCCGGTGGCCCAGACCAAGCTGGCTCCTCTGCTTCCACCCTCAGCAGCACTCACAGGCCAGCTGGCCTCAGCTCTGCAGCTCCAGCTGCTGGTGAGGGAGGTGGATGGCAGGCACCATGCCAGCCAGTTCTGGCCATGCTCCCTCCCCTGCTGCTGGAATGGGGAGTGGGAGAATGAGTGACAGGGGCCGTGGTGCCCCAGTAGGGGAGGGGGGGAATAAACCCCTTCCCTATTCCCTTTGCCTCAGGGTACCATGTGTCTGGCCACTCCCCCGCCCCTGCTTGGGCAAGAGAAGAGAGGGGAAGGGCCAGCTCTGCTCTCTGAAGCAGAAAGCACAGCCCCACCCAGGGCTGCAAAGCATCTGGGATTTGGGGGGATTCTGATTTAACTTATACCAGGAAGAGGGCTGGAACAGAAGCTGCATAAACTGGTTTGACCCAAACCAGACTTATCTTAAACCACTTTTGGCCATTTAAAACTGGTTTATATGCACTAAATATATGTTCTGTTACAGGTTTAAACCAGTTTCTGATCACTTAAAACAGTTTATGTGTAACTTCTGTCCCTAGTCTAAGTGCAATGATTTGTACGGTGCTGGGCTACCTAAATAATTACTTCATTGCTTCAGTGATGGGATGCTAGAGTGTATCTGTAGATGGATAAATATCTGGAGGGATGGAACTCAGCCATGTAGAGCTTGGGGATCACTTAAGATTAGGAAGCAGATAAAGAACAGGGAGAGGTAGGTAGAAGAGCCAGAGTTTGATCTATAGATCCTTTATTCCAATGATGGGCTGAGAGAACGAGAGGAACATCACAGGCTTAACAAGTAGGAGAGGTTCAGGATAGTTTATGTTTTCTAAAAATGAGCTAAAATGTCCTCCACAACAAACAAGAAGCTTGTTCTCACAAAGAGTGATGCTAATCACATAGTGTGTGGGAAAGAACAAGGGGCTTTGAACAAGACAGAACACAGAGTGAGCCCTGCTAAAGTTGCAAGAAAAACCACACTGACCTTTAGCAGGGAGGAGAGTCTAGCTCTGAAAAGTAGGTCTCTGCTAAGGAGCATGCTCATGAGGAAGTGAGAGAGCAGGGTAAATGTGCAGTAGGGAAAGGGGGAACTGCACAGAATCAAAGTGCAAATGTGGTCTCACACTTTCCTTCCTCATTTCTCTTTTCATTTTATTATGTGAATTTTTCATTTCCTTTTTTTTCCAGCCTTTGCTTCTCTTTGAACTTGCTCCTGTCACACCTTAAGGAAGCAGAGGTTCAGGTTTGGGTTTAGTGCAGTGGGTTTGGTGAGGCATTCATCTTAGGCAAGTTCTACATCACTTTGGTCCCTGAGTCTGAGAGAAATTGAAATTTGGTCAACCCCACCACCACAACATCCGTAACTTCAGCGTATACACAGCAGGGTGATGAGAAAGAGCAAGATCCTGCCCTCTCTTCTTTTAGCTCTTATGTCATCAGTCTTTAGGAAGTGCCATGAGGTTTGGTCCTCAGTCCAGCAGCACCCAACACTTAATATCTGAGCTATATGGCTAGGGACAGAAGTTACCCAGTTAACAAACAAACCAGTTAAAGTGATCAGAAACTGGTTTAAACCTATCACAGAATAGAAGTTCAGCACATATAAACCAGTTTCAAAATGGCTGAAAATGGTTTAAGGTAAACCTGGTTGAATATAGCATCAGACTTAACTGATTAGGGTCAAACCGGTTTTTTAAACTTCTGTCCCAGGCCCCTTCCTGGTTCAAGCTGAATCACAGTCCCCCAGCATCCCAGCATTTTTCAGCTATGGGCTGGGCTGTGCTTTCTGCTCCAGAGAGCAGGGTTGGCCCTGCCCCTCTGCACCCTAGCTGGAGCAGTGAGGGCTGGGTCACTGGCTTCCCCAGGCAAACCCCAGCTGAAGTCTGGGGCCAGGGAGGGGGGTTAAACTTCCCTTCCTCTGAGTACAGAGCTGCCCTGCCCTGCTTATTTAGGCTGGCTGTGACTGTGGAGTACAAATCCCAGAGGCACCTGGAAGCAAGAAGAGGAAGTGATGAGCACCCTGCAGAGTCTTGCTGATATAATTCTGAACTATAAATCCTATGGACTTGGGGTGGAGAGGGGCAGCAGAAAGAGGAAGCAGACACACAGCCCGTGCTAGCTGTGCGCCAAAGAGCCATGCTCTGGCACCCCCTGGCTTCTGACTAGGGCACAGCAGGCACGTTACTGCATTCCCTGAATCAAAAGTGAATGTCTGTTCATTTGCTTATTGGTTCAATCTGTAGCTTAGACTAAACTCCAAAGACTTAATCAATTCAGTCTTGGGCTTTTTGACTGTCTGTACTTAGCCTAAATAAACCTCATTTAACTGAGGCCCAGAACTAGTAGTACTCACTAGTAGTTCACCATTCTAGCAATCACCAACCAGTGTCCATATGTGAATGCATTGTTCTACAGTCAGGATATCTTCTGGGAGGAACAGGTTTCTATTGAAGCATTGTTTACTCTGAATAGTTTAACTGAAGTCATAATTTGTCCTGCAACACTTTTTACTGATGAGGATGCACATGATGAAAAGAACCCCAAACTTCACTCCACACCCTATGAGAGCTAGCAGGCCAATGCTTAGAAAAGTCATCACTTTTCTTGTGAACTAAATTAATTTTGGTCTAGAAATGGAGGCAGTGAATGCTGAACCTCTGGACTCCATTATCAAAGTCATTTGTCCCTCACCACAATCACTTATTAAAGTTTGAACCACAAAAATAAAATCCTTGCATGTAGCTACTCTTCAAAAAGGAGCAGAACGTCTTTTTTTGTCTTGTCAGAAGCTGCAGGTTTATATTTTACCCAGATCTATTATGCCCATCTTTTTCTTACCTGCTCCTGCCTTACAGTTCGGTTTTCCTGGAGCTGAACTGCACCTGCAAAAGTCACTTTAATAGGTAAATTGGATAGACAAACAAAGTACTAAGCACACAGTGCATAAGGCAGGTAATTTTCTCTATTTTCTTGAAACTTATGAAAGCAAGAAAAGTATGATTCAAGTTCCAAGTTTTCATAACTATTCTGGGACCAAAAGGCAAAAATGTTGCCTAAAAGCAAGGTTAAAGAGGTAAGCCAGAAGAAAAAATTTAGCCATGTGGACAGAGAACAGCTCAGACATTAGAACTGGTATGGAATTAATGTAAGGACTTTGGCAAGGCATCAGGGGTGATCTCTATGTTGTATGTCTGAATGATATCAAATGAGGATTTATGAAAAAAATGGGTACACATGTCCTCTCACATCAGGTAACTCAGAAATAAGACCATGGAAGTCTGTGGAGTTTAGAGGTGACTGAAATTCTCTTGTGAAAAATGGTTTTTTGGGGTTTTTTTTGGTTTTTGTCTTGTTTTTTGGTATTTCCAAAACATTTAGTTTTCAAGACATAACAGAAAATGTCATCATTGTTTTTGATTAAAAATGTATTTTCAGTCAGCAAAAAAATGCCAATGCCCATTCACGCACATTTTTAATAGCACAGTATTTTTGGAAAAAGCTAGTGAAAGTTTTCCAAAAAGGAAAAAAGGCTCCATTTTGAATCCTCCATTTTGAATCCTTTAAAGTAAGAAATAGCTTGTGAAATTTCACAGTTGTTTTTCCAAACTAGTTTGTAGCCATTTTTTCATCAGCTCTAATGGAGTCAGAAACCAGTGCAAGTGAACGCAGAATGCGGTGCCAAGAGGTCACTCAAATTGTGATATACACGAAGAAAGGAAAGAGTGAAGCACTGAAATTTAGGTAAGGATGAAAGCAGCAAGAGATATCTAAGAGTCAATGGAAAGACAATGGGCCTTGGAATATAAATAGTCTGGATCTATCCTGTTCTAAACTTGCCAATACAGCTTTGAGTATACTTTTTAACCAGCTTTAAAAAACCCAAAGGGGTCATCTCTAGCACATCCCAGGAGGGACTCCCTGGAGCATGCCTTGCTCACCCATACCAAACCCAAAAATACAACTGTGACATCTCTCTAAGGGCATCCACAGTGGTTACTCTCAAGAATGCTTGAAACAGAGATCTTGAGAGTGGCAGCCCCTGGAGAAGGAAGCAGAACCATGTTACTGGGGATTGAATGGGAGACAGGATGTGCTTGAAAGAATCTCTCCTTCAGAACAGACACACCCTCAAGTGCAAATGTAACTAATTACTCACCCCTGTAACTCTTGTAGCAGAACAGCAGTAGCACTAGAAAAAGCAAACCCACGCTGCCTCCGACAATGATGCCTATCTGGTAGCTAGGAAGAACAGCTGTGTCTTCTGAAGAGATATTGGATTCTAAGAAATACAAACAACCATGTACTATGTCATGTACCAAGAGGGAGACAGATTTTTAAAAAGAAGCATGTCATTTTTCATAGGGGACACCATCAGTTGCAGTCCATCCTGTTCAACAATAGGGTCAGTACTAGTCAACAAATAAATCTCATTCAAAGTCAAGTGAAACCAAATGATCTTTGCCCTAAAGCTGCAAACAAGTTTTACAAACCTGTAAAGAATAGCTTCTAGTGCTGTAATTTAGAAAGATCCCTAAAGATACCCATCCCCGTTTACATGATACAAAGAGGATAATTTTATCATTGAGCATTAGGTATGAGAGTTCCACACAGAGGGAAAGCAATAATGTGGTTTTATTCCTCATGATCCCTGGTTGTACAATATGTATCAGCTGTGTAGTTGAACGAATCTTCTGGGGAAGAGGATGCAGTAAATCAGGTGGCATGTTCCCTGCAAGATCTAATGCAATTTATGACATAACATGCAAGTGTACATAGAATAGGTGTGCAAACATGATTCACAATATAAACCCAGAGGTTTCAAGTAGGAATCCATAACATTAAAACATTCTGACCTGCTGTTATCTCTGTTTTTTGCAAGAGAAAAATTGCAAAAATGAATGAAAACTAAGAGCTGGCATCTTCATGGGATGGCTCGGGTCTAAAAAGGTTCAGAACCACTGTGCTGGGGGAGGCATTCAAAGTAGTTTGGGGCAATTTATACACAGTAACTCCAAGCACAGATACAGTTCTTCAGTGTTTGCCCGGTGTAATATCTGGATCTCAGTCATTAGAGAGATCTTTCCTGCTTTTGTCCTGGGCTCATCTGTACCACAGGCTGAGAGAGCATGATGTAGTTCAATAGCTTAGGCACAGGTGTTTAAACATACATTACATTAATCCATTGTAATAATGCATTTCATTCTCAAGGCCCATAGACTCAACCAGTAACAGTCAAGTGTCTTTTCTACTCCATTGTTATTTAATTAGAGAGACAAGCAGGAAAGTAATTTTACAAAATGAAAGCTTCCTTAGCTAACAACTCTGAGTCCTCTAACAAATAATGTCATCTGTGTTTTTCTTTTGAACTGTTGGCTTTTCTGGGCAGACCGCATCTGTGCAAACCTTGTACAACAGCAAACATCCTGAGTGCTCATGAAGCAATAATAGTCAAAAGTGCCAATACAGATCAATTGTACAGAGTGGACATGTCTGAACTTTACTGCACTTAGGCTAATTTAATGTGCAGTAAAGTGTCACCATCTACATGTATGCTACAAATAGTCTGGGGTAGATTAATTTACTCTAGAACAGGGCAGTCCCATCAAACACAGGTACTTTTCTGTGCCACAGTAAATTACTGCACTTAAATGTATATGTAAATGGTGACATCTGGATTAGTTTACTCCAGCTCAAATTGTATCTCATTCAATTCAATCACATTAATTGCATGTGTACATGTGTCCAGTATCTGTAAAGTAAAATGAACTCCTTGTACTGTACTGCTAACTCTACTCTTATAGTTCTAGAATGTGTAGCCAGCAATTAAAAAAAAAGCCTGCTAATAACCAGGCTACGAAAATACGTAGGGGAGACCAAACAACAACTGTGCACCAGAATGAACGCACACCAGAACTCTATCAAATACAAGAATACTCAATTACCTGTGTGGGCAGTTTTCTCACAAGAAAACTACTCTCTCTCCAATCTCTCAGTTCTAATCCTCAAAGGGAGCTTACAAAACACGTCCCAGAGATAAGCCTATGAACTCCACTCCATCAACTTCCTGAATACTAAAAATCATGGACTAAATATTATATTATAACCTGCCTGACATTTGACTCCCCAGGTACCTCTCCACTATTCAGCCCCCTTCTCTCCCCTCCACCCAGCCTGTCTCTCACCCGTTGACTCCTCAATTTACATCTTCACTGACTCCCTGTCTTGTACGCAGCCCAGCCCAGCCTCTGGCTTCATTACTTTTCATTCCATCCAGGAAAAGCACACACCAACTGCAGAAACTTCCTCAGCCTGACAAATGGTTTTTGAACCTGAAAGCTTGCTTAAAATGTTTTTTTCCCAACTATTTAAGTTGGTCTAATAAAAGATACCAGATTCACCCAAAGAACCTTGTCTGACTATGCCCTTTGACCAACATGGCTGCAACCTACACCCCTGCTAATAACCAGGGCTTTTTCCGCAATTAGTATGGACATTTACCCTAGATAGTCCCAAATTTCATGTAAGTCTCAAGAGTGTCTTATTAAATCTATTTAGACTAGACAACATATTTGACAGTGAAGAGTCATAAATCATTATGTCCAAGGGTCACGACATAGCTAGGTTTATAGCAATTATTGTAATTGTCCTTTTTTATTTCAAGACTGCTGAGCCAAGAAATAGGAAGCCATCTTAGACACATTAGTGTGATCTCTAGAAAAATACAAGTTGGCCAGGTTCTAGACAGCTACAAAAATGGGTTGACTCCTTTTATCCAGATTCATTCTTATCAACCAGCATATCCATTTTAATGCTAGCTAATTAGTAATCAGTGTAGATCTCCAGAAAAAAAACTCCAAGAAGAAACTACAATAGTTGGAATGAAATACAATAATAGAATATAAGACAACATGAATTGTAGAGATAAATTAATTGTTAACCCATGGAAAAAGATCGATCCTGCAGGTAATAATAATAATAGAAGAAGCAATGGAGGAAGAGGGCAGAAGGAGCTGTTGCTTTTGAAAATTCACGTGTATCAGCCTGTTATCTCATCTGGGTTGTGATAATGCTTTGCTTTTGTCAAACTATGAAACTATGAAACTATAATCTCTCAGAGGGAAAAATATTCCAGTTCTAAATTACTGCATGTAGATGGCACCGTTGAGGGTTCCATCTTTTCCTAGGTTATGGATATTGTAATTGACTTTTTCATAGCTTCATAGTTGGTAGGGTCGGAAGGGACCCAAGCAGATCATCAAGTCTGACCCCCTGCCATTGCAGGAAACAGTACTGGGGTCAAATGACCCCAGCAAGATGATTGTCAAGCCTTGTCTTAAAGACCCCCAGGGTAGGAGCCAGCACCACTTCCCTTGGAAGTTG
>NW_017728916.1:25414652-25424317 GCF_001723895.1 Crocodylus porosus
CCCCCTATGTATTTAAAAAAGGACTTCTTGTTGTCCTTGATCTGGGAAGCTAGTCCCAGTTCCATCTCTGCCTTGGCCTTCCTGACCACCCCCCTGCATCCCCGAGCAACCGCAGGATAATCTTCCGTGGTGATGGCCCCTCCCTTCCATTGGGTATACGCCTCCCTTTTAGCTAGAAGACATTCCCGAATGCTTTTGGTGAGCCATGAGGGCTTATGTGCCCTCCTGCTCCCTTTGATCTGTGTTGGGATTACCTCCCTTTAGGCTTGGAGGATCGTCTCCTTAAGGAGCGACCACTCTTCTTGGACAACTGGCTCCCCTCCCCCCGGGACCTCAATGCTTCCCTGACTATTCTCCTTAGCTCATTGAAGTCCACCCTCCTGAAATCTAGGGCTGCTGCCTTGCTGCAGCCTGGACTTTTGTTACCTGGACTTCCGTTATCCAGGTGAGGAACTGATACAGTTAATGTAACATTTCTGGATTGCTTCCCTCCCATGAAGATGACACTATACACTCCACTGTCATTGAGCTGCAGGCTCTGAAGGAGCAGAGAGGCATTTTCAAGGAATACTGTAACCCGGTCTTGATATGTGGGATGTACAAAGTATTTTCCAGAGCAGCTGGTGGGAATCCCCTTAGTACTGAGAGAGCAGACAGTCAATGTGCAGGTAGCAAGTACATGAGGAATATTAATGAATTTCCAGCTAAATGGCAGAGGGGTGTGAAATGGGATCTGGAGTCTGTAGGTGACTGGCAGGAGGACAGATTCACCAATTGTTCCATTGATTGCATCCTGATGAAGTTCAATGCAAACAGGTTGTGAGAAACCTGCAATAGAGGTGGACCAGTAAATCATTTGTACTTGAGCAGTGAGAATTTGCAACTCATATATGTTTATAAAATAATACAATGATAATCCTTTACCTCTGGAAGGAAAACAGCGAAGTAACACCTTTTGTCATTTAAATTCTTCAGCAATTACAATGATTCAAATTACAACAAAACTGGGTCCAGTGAGGTAAAGAGTAATTTCATATTCCCTGTGCTTTGTCCATGCCCCTTTATAGGACAATAGTAAAGCTGCATGTGCCCTAGCCTCCTGAGGAGCATCCCCTAGACAGTCCATTCTGAACCCACCTGCACATAGGAAGAGCCAACAGAATTAGAAAATCTTAGAAACTAAGACAAGCCCCAGGTCCTCAGCGCACTCCTCTTTGTCAGACTGTGTGTATTAAAATGTGCAGTCAATCATATCTAGGAATAGACTTTAATGTTGGTAGGCTAAATCTTGTTCTCCATGCAAAGGCTACATACACAGAACTCTTCCCAGGAGTTGTAGGCCCCTTTTCCAAGGCAGCTGGAGCTGTGGCATAGATACTACGATGGGGCTCTAGTAGCTCCTAGAAGTGGTTTGTTTCCTAAGCAAGAATAAATGTACAGTGGAGTCGCATAGCAAATATTTTACTCTAACTCCATCATGCAAAAGAAAAAAAGAAAGAAAGACGAAACCAAAACTACACACACATTCTGTATAGCGTCTTCCAGGCTAAGACTCAGAGGCGAGCTCTAGCACTGGTTAAGTACTATCGTTGATATATGCCTGATTTCAGCATTCAAACAGAGTTAAATATTGGTACAAACCTACAGCGATAGAAGCACTAGGGGCTATTAGATGAAAAGCTGAAGTATATTATAACAGTGCCTGTAATTCATGTTTTATATTATTTTACAGTAACTTATTTGAAACTTTATGCACACAGATTAAATAAGTCACCACATAACAGTCCCTGAGCACTATTTTTCCCATTTTGCAAATATTGAGTGCACTGCTGAATGATGTACAGCAGGTCAATGGCAGAGCTGTGGTTAGTGTTAGCAGATTGGTTGCTCCCAGTTTCCAAATCTACATCCTTTCTATCTTTGCACATAACCTACACTTACTGATTTTCATTATGCAAAAGGGACTACATTTTTTTACCCCCATCTTTCACCTACTCAACTTACCAAGCAACAGAAAGATTGGACAGAAACTCCAGCAACTCCTATGCAACTTCATGTTTCTCCAGACTTGAACTGTAGTATTTATGAGGGAGAAAATTGGCTCACTGCTGATATCTGCAATATCTTCTAACTCCAGGAAGGAAGTGATTGTTTGTCAGGTCATTCACGCCTCCGTCTTTCAACTGTGCAAGAACTGAACATTTTCTTCTTTGTTGCTGTCACAACTTACCAATGCAAAAAGTTTCCATTAACCAAGCCTCTGGCAAGAATATTAAATATTAGACTTTTTGCAGTCGAATCCAATTGATCTGTTGCTCAAGAAAATACTTGACAACATACTGAGATCAAACTCCTGTAAGTTCCCACCCACATGATTAACTAAATGTATTGCATTATCACAACCATATCCCTAATGCTGAGATCAATCAGAACCCTGTGAAATTATGGTTGCAAAGGAAGATAGTGGGCTCGATTCTTCTATCACTTCTACATTGGTTTCAGTCATATAAATCTACACATATTTCAGTGGAATTACTCCCAGTTTCTTCTTGGAGAAAGGATAAGATCTGATTCTCACTAATGGGATCAAGGCGAGGGGGGACTGAAGTGGCACCTGAGTTTTGGTACAACGACTTACCATGCATTCACATTTGAATAAAGATGAAAAAAAGCTGCACAAATCTAGGTTTCTCTCCATCTCTCTCTACAAGAATATATTACTCAAGGGAGACAGCAGGTCAAATATAACCAGGTTAAGTGGAACTCCACTGAAGCCAACACCAGAGAGAAATTTGGTGATAGGCATTGATTTTAAAAAACACCAGATCATCAGAGGTGTCTTCAGACGTAAGGTTAAAACAATGTCAGTAAAAGAAGATAGTTCAGTGCAAATAAGTGCTAGAATCTAAAAGATATTAAGCCACTGCAGGGCTGTATGTGAAAAAAGCACTGAAGTGATGAGTTGCTCTCTGGAGACCCTGAAAGACAAATAAAGTGTGATCATGAGTGTTAGTGTGGAAGGCAAGGGGAGCAAGAAAGCAAGAAACTAGAAAGGTACATACAGGTAATATTCAAATTATTAAGAAACACAGAGAAATGATAACAATCCTTGAAAGTGACAGCTCTTCCTGTTCATGTAACAGATGAGACATTTTATAGCTAGGCAAGCAGTGATAGTTTCAAACAGTTTATGCTTTGGGTGAAGGGCTACCAAAGCTCCCAGTCTTCTCAAGAGGCTCTCCATACAAATAGGGACCCTGAATAAATATTTTAAATATCATTCAAAGGTAGCAGTGTCAAGGCAGCACATATTTTATGTGACAGTCTACATGTTGTCACCTCACTCAGTTTAGCTTTTTTAAGTGTTTGCTATTCATGTAGCTGTACTAACCACAGCAACAATTCAGCTTTGACTTAATTGACTCAAACTCTCTGTACTGGTGATTCTCTCCAGACAACCATGCTGTCTGTAGCAAAATGCTAAGAGCATAGCAAAGGTGTAACCATGCAAGAGTAATGAATGTTCAGCTTCTGTATTTGCCAAAAGGGTGGTTTTGCTTATTTTCTCTAAATAATTTCCCCCTCTTTGAGCAACATGCGAAGAAAAAGAAATTCTATTCACCAAACACACATCAAAAGGTGGAGGTCTTTTCAGTCAGAGGCAGGAAGCAGTTTATATCTCCATTCTCCATTTAAATACCTTAAATACCATAACATCTTGTGCTTACTGTGCAAAGTTTATTGTGCAACACTAAGAACTACCCTGTGGCTGCTCTTGTAAGTATGGACAAAGGAAAGGGGAGGACACACACAGCAACTACAAGTCAAGCAGGGGTGAGCCTAGAACTCAGAAATAAAGCAGTCTTCTTGATTGGTCTGCACAATTCAGAATTTCAGGATTAATTTTTCAAGGTGCTGTAAGACAGGCGAAGGGAAGTGTGTAACAGCTTCTGCCCATTTGAGATAAAAGAAGATGAAGTGTAGGGCCATTTCGTTTTGACTTCCATTTCACTGTTTGGAAGGGACAGTGTTTCGTTTCACTGTGTTGAAGCAGTGTTCCATTTCATTTCCTTGAAACTGTTTTGCTGTTTCCACATATTTTGCCATTTCGCCCACAGGCTAAAATGGGGAATCACAAAAATACATATAACTTTGTCATTTCTTTCCTGATTCAAATTAAAACAGCAGGGAACATATCCCCTGCTGAGGCCACAAAGCCTGTAAAGTTTCAAGGAGATAGATGCAGGGGTTTCTGGGAAACGGCACCTCAAGCTGTTCAGAGCAAAACATGTCACTTGTAAGTATGAAGGCACAGAGAAAGCTCAGTTCAAACAATGCTTTTTATGCTGTTTTTCCATCCCTCCCCCAGAGCACTAGGATGAAAGGGACCTCAGGGAAGGATCACAGTCACTGGCCAGCTACACAGTCAATATCAGAGCAGTCCTTCCCCACCCTTCCCCCCTCCCTCTCCTTAGTTTCTGTTTAGCTGCAAGCAAGCCCAGCTTTGAAACTCGATTTCAAAACTTTTGAAACATTTCAAGTACCCTTGTTTCATTCTGAAGCTGTTTCAAAGCCTTTCATTTAATTTGATTTCACTATTTTGAGCTCAAAATGTGTTGAAACAGCTTCGAAATGAAACACCCGTTGAAATTTTGCACAGCCCCAATGAACTGCTTTATGGAATCAGGTGGCTGCACTTGGTGCATCTGTCACTTTTAGAGGAAAGGCTAAGGGAGAAGCAGCCTGCAGGTGTGGCAGTGGCCAATTAGAAACTAACCTGACCAAAAGGGGCCAGGCTTGAGGTATATAAATGCAGGTCCTTAGCTGGTCAGGGAGGCTAGCTCCAGGAGTCAGAGACAGAGCAGCTCCTGGAATCAGAGCTCCAAGCTGAACAGCTGAAGTAGGGTAGACTAGGTCAGAGCCCAGGAACAGCACAGACCTTGGAAGAGATAGGCCTGGGAACAGCCTAGCGAGGGGCAGAGCCAGAGCCAGTGGGAAGAGCATCAACAGGATCAGAGAGCCCAGAGATCTGAAGCACCAAGACGGGTCAGCATCAGCAGGGCCAAGGGATCCCAAAGGTCTCAAATGGCCTAGGAGTGGGGCCAGAGCAGAGATTGGCAATTATTTGGGCCCACAGGCCACATAGGGAGTTTTACTAAGATGCTGTGGACTGGGTCAGCATCCCTTCCCCCACCCTCCCCATGTAACACCTCAACAAAACACCCTATGTGGGATGGGGTCCCAGGTGGGCAGGGAGCAGTGTTCAGGAGTAGAATAGGAGGTTGAAGCCAGGATCATGGGGCAGGGTCACGGGGCAGTGACAGGGTAGGGCCAGAGTTGCTCAGTGATCTGCTGTTCACATAGACCTGCAACAGTAGGCAGGGATGTGCAGGGAGTGGATCATGCCTCTGCCCCAGCCCTGGTCCCAGCCCCAGCTCCAGCCACAGCTCCACACTGTCACCACCCCAAGATCTTGCACCCAGCTCTGGACATAACTTATGTGCTGGTTCAGGCTGTCTTCCCTTTCTCTTTGGCCCTGTGCAATATCTTGCTCTTCCTCTTTCATAAAGACACAAGTGTCCAGAAAACAAAATGTTTCTATGTGCCTTGGATGCAGTTTAATCTAGGTGGTGATATGTCTATGTTTTGAGCATGGGGTGCTAGTTTTTCAGCCACCTGATTGCCAGTTGTTTCAAAGAGAGAAATCATTTTTGGTTTTAGAACACATGGTAATAGTTCAAACCTGTTTATAGAAGGCTAGTTTTTTGGGCTTTTGTATAGGTAGCTAATATAATAAGGGGCTTTGTCTGTCTGTCTGTAATACTTTTAGCCAACTGCGCATTCACCACCAAGAGGGTGGGCAGTGATTTCCTGCATGGGCCCAAGTTTGTGCCACTGCCAGGGAAGTTTGTGGTGGCAGTGAACATTCTTTGACCACCCGAGCAGTGGGGCTGCCCCATGCCTCTCTGCCTGAGGAAGTGGCGGCTCCCCTCACTGATCTCCGCCTCCTTCCCCAGGCAGTGGAGCTAACCCCACTGGAGGGTGAAGGGGGAGATCATGGTGGCAATGCCCCCCTGCTGCCTAGTCCCGATGTCAGGGAGGGGGAGGCAATGGGCAGGGGTAGGTGGAGAGGAGTGGGGAGGGGAGGAGAGGCAGGTAGATGTGGGCCAGGTGGATGCACACCGGATGGGGGGTGGGGAGGGATGGTGCAGGGCTGGATGTGGAGCCATTGGGAGAGGGAGACATTTTTTTTGCAGGGGGCTGAGCATACACACATCCCCTCCTCCCACTGCAGGAAGGGCTGCAGGGGAAGGTGAAAAGGCTGTTGTGGGGGGAAGGGAGTGAAGCTGGGATTGGGAGGGGGCATAGCAGCACCAGGCCCAGGTTCAGGATCAGGACTGGGGACTGCTGCACCTGTGCAGCCACCCCTTCCCCCGTGTCCAGGGTCATTGTCTGGTGCCAGCAGCCCCTGTGAATTTGCCACCCCCAAGCCCTGCACTGGCCCCTGCCCTGCCCTTGCATTTTCCCGGTGCTTGGGTGGAGGTGGCCCCAGAGCCAGGGGGCAGAGCAGGGCCAGCCTTGACTCCACCACCAAGCTGGATGGGATGGAGCCCTGAAACCCTCATACCCACCCCGCCCTACTCTGGGTCATCCTGGGGAAGAGCCTGGTGCAGCCTGGCAGCTCCTCCAGAGCCGGGGGACCAAGGAGGGGATGCAGGTGGCCCCCAATTGTTTCACAGGGCAAGGGCAGGCAGTGAGGCACATGGTGCCACACCACGCTGCTTTCAAAGGCAGCAGCAAGGCATGGAGGCAGGGAGCGGGCAGAGCCCAGTCTGATGCAGCCCGCCCTTGCCATGTGGATACATCAGGGGGCCACGTGTCCCCTGCCTCACCTCCAAGCCCAGGCAGTAAAAAAAGTAGATTGAAAGAAACTTACCTACCTGCTGGGCAAGTTGTGATCCAGGCTGTGGAGGGCATCTCAACGTGTGTGCCCCTTCCCACCTGCTGCAAAAGCCTGCAGCTGGGTGCCTTGCAACCATTCCCACTGCCCTGCGTTTGGGAGGCCTGAGTCCCATTAGTCCCCCTCTTCCACTGCCTATGCACCCAGCTGCAATTCCCTGCCAGACTGGGCATCTGCTGGCCACTGTGCACACACACATGCCTCAATACACATGTGCACCACCCCCATGCATCTGCATCCGCTGCTCAACCTAACCTAGCCCCACCCCCTGACACATGCATGTGTGCCACCCCTGTGTACCAGGACCCACTGCTCAACCCACCCCACACCCATCCCCCAACACACGTGTGTCCTGCCACCCCTGTGCACTTGCATTCAGTGCTCAACCCACCCCCGACACATGCGTGCCACCCTGTGCACCCATAGGCTGATGTGGGCCTGGATCAGCAGGGCTGGCCCAGGGTTTGGTGCTGATCAGGGCCCTGCTTGCCACTTACTCCTCATCAGCAAGGGAGAGAAAGCTGCTGTTTTAAATTTGGTGCCATTTTGTTTCCCTGCTGATGGGCAGCAAGCAGGGGCCATTGGGGCCCCTCAGGAAATCAGGAGGGAATGTGCTACAGCACTCCAACCCTGCCACCCAGAGCAGCCCCTGCCACAGCACTGTGCTCTGTTGCCTTCCTCAGGAGCCCTGTGATGAGGCAGCAGGGCAGAATGCCTCAGCAGGGGTGGTGCTGGGAGCAGGGCTGTGGCCACCCCAACATGTGCCCTAGCCCCAATGTGGCCATCACTCCCAGTGTAGCCACTACCCACTGCACACTCAGAACCCCCACTGGGAACAGGCTGATGCAGTCCCCAGCCTGCAGCAGCAGCCCAACCTGGCCCCATTCACAGATATGGGGGGTATGTGCCCTTTATGCTCCCCACAGGGCGTGCAGAGCATTGGCTCCTCGGCTCCCCATTGTACACCACCTGCCCTTGGCTCCCCACATACCCCACTCGGGAGTCCCTTTCACCATCCCTGTCCCACTCTCTCCATCACTGTTGGGGCCTCAATTCCTCCCCTCCTCCCCCCACAGACTTACTACATGGAGGCTGCTCCCCAAGTTGCCTGGCTGTATTCCTGGCCACCTGCATGGTGGCATGTGCAACACTCATTGGTGACATTATCGGCTACAGTAGGCAAAAAAGGCCAATAACATTAATTTTCCTTTTATCTATGCCAATATGATATGTGACCAATATATCAGTGCACCTCCAGACAGGCCACTGCAGCCATCACTGCACCTCCTCTCAGGCCCACAGCCCTGAGGATGGGGCTGGTAGCTGGACAGCAGGCAGCTACCAGGCAACAGGCAGTGCCAGGGCTGTGGATAGGTAGTGGGTGGGTACCAGGTGGCAGGTGGGGTTGAGGCCAGTGACTGGGCAGTGGGTAGCACAAAGGAGGCCACCAGGGCCAGGGTGCTATCAAGCACCTAGAAGACTTCCTCCATTGCCTTGACTGCCTGAGCCACAATGGAGGCCTGTTGGTCCTAGGCAAAAACCATCCTCTCAATGAGGGCAGTGTATCTCTTCTCAAGGTCCAAGTGCCCACTCATGTGCATCCCTCTCTTACTTATATCCCTCTCCCACTCATGTGAGACATCTTCCTTGCGCCAAGCCCATGAATCGCCCACCTGCTCCTCCATGACAGTGACAAGCCGGTTTAGGAGCAAGCCTCTATCTTGTGTCTGCCACTGGCATTCAGAGGGCACCACATCCCCAGTGGCAGCCAGTGCCTCTTCCCCATGAGCAGCTGCTGGACCTGTAGAGCAAGGACAGAGAGGCTCTTTGTGAGAGTTCACAACATTTCAAAGATAACATGGACTACACCAAAGAACTGTGTGCTGTCTGGCCTCAGATTGGGGGCTGTAACAGGGTTCCAGACCAAAGCCCTGTTACTTGAGAAATCTTGCAGCTGATAGTGATTATGGCCCAGTGGGACAACGAGACACCCCACACCTGCAGAGAGCCAATGGGACTCTGCGCCTGGGGATATGAAGAGGACACTCCCTAGGGAAAGTTGCCTTCAGGCACCACAGGACAAGAGAGGAGCTGCGGGGGAGATTGTCCGGGAGAAAGATCCAAGAGAAGGGATCTACAACTCAGGGTCAGCGTGAACCAAGGGATCCCAGAGCTCAGGACTGGCAGGCCCACACACCACCTACAGGGAATCCAGTGCAGTGAAGAGTGGAGCCATGGCGCGGGAAGAAGCCACGGTTTCTGCACTGGGATGTGGAGAGGCAACGTGAAAGCAAAAGAGTGCGGTGGGGGGCGGGTCAGCAGCCCAGACCCCTGAAGAGACCCGGCACAGCATCCAGACCCTGAGGGGAGAGGGACGGTGGGGGCCAAGATCTCGAGACCTGGCCGTGGGTGAACTCCTGAACCCACATGCCGGTACCATGCAGCAAAAGAGGCTGGGTGGCGTCCATAACAAGCTGCTAATGAGGTAACTAGTGGCTGGGAGCCCAGACTTGAGAGAACAAGTTAGGCTCCGGAGCGGTGAGAGACGTGCGGGTGAAGCCCACTGTGCCCCCTCTCCCCCGAAACCCCCCAGACACCCCCTCAGCAGCGGCAGAGCCCCCTGCCGACCCCCAGCACAGCCAGAGGTAAGCGGGCTCATGGTGGGAAGGGGTTAACTCCTTGCTTCCTGGGAGGAGGCCGCTGC
>NW_017728916.1:25697765-25723239 GCF_001723895.1 Crocodylus porosus
GTTGTTTGACCCCAGTACTCTTTCCTGCCATGGCAGAGGGTCGGACTAGATGATCTGCTCAGGTCCCTTCCGACCCTAGAAACTATGAAACTATTTCAGGGAAAGAAAAACAATGCATCTTGGAAGCACAATGTGAGAGCAATTGTGCCCCTCCTGTTTTGATCTGAGTCAAATGTGTGCATACCTGTAGGGCAAACTGTAAATCTGATACTGGGAAATACCAGTATATACAAAAACCCCCCAAACCATGCAAACAAAAAAAACAAGGGCTATACTCCTGGAGCATGCCATGAAGTAACCAGAGGCTGGGTCCTCCAGAGAGATGCTTTGGCATCTGGCCAGAGTATCTCTATAGCAGCCCATGCCCCTGCTGGCCAAGCACGCTGCCTCACCATGCTGGGGAGATAGAACGTGGGGCAAGGCTGTAGTGATGACCCAGACACAGGCGCTGTCCCCGGTAAGTAGGGATGTGAGGCTGAGGGGGGACAGTGTGGTTTCTGGGAGGGGATAGGGGGTTGTGCATGTGGCATGTGTAGGTGGGTATGTGGGAGTTAGGGGTGTGTGGGGTGTGTGGGGTGCATGGGTGGATGTTGGGGGATTGTTCGGGGATGGGTGGATGTATGGGATTTGTTGGGAGAGGTTGTGGGGGTGATTTCTGGGAGAGCTGCCATGCTCCCACCCCTCCACCTACCCTCTGCACTGGGTTTGAAGCAGTGCCCATAACCAGGGTTCTCTGCCACATAATGGCCAGGAGTTCCCTGACAGCTGCTGTTGTTGCTGGGGCAGAGTGGTTTTTGGTTGTTTGTTTTTTGATATTGTGATTTCCTGGTATCAGTGCAGGGAACATTTTTTTGCTACCAGCGTGCCTCTTGTGGCATCTTAAACTGCTTTGAGATGCCGCAACAGGCACATACTTACTCATCTGGAGGCAGTCAGTGTGTTTTCTTTTATCAGTTGTACTGTCCTTAGCAGTGTGACACTTTTAGATCTGAAATTTCTTGCTTCTGGACATCTTAGTGAAAAACAGAGTTTTGGTCATGTGGTTACTGACAATAATAATGATTCTGCTTAACATTGTGATTTATCTTGTACTAAAACAATATATCCGAATCATCTGAAATCCTTTAGACTGTCCATGACTATTTTGTGACTCTGAGTCACACCAGTACTGCTGCCTAATCAGTAGGGTTTCTCCCATAGCTAAGAGTCATTCCCAAGAATAAAGACTATAAGATTAGAATCACACTTATTAGTGAAACATCTTTCAGGAACAGAGCTGTTGGGAAGGAACAAAAGATTTAGAGTTTTTATTCTGTATGATATATAATACAAGGTCAAATGCTACAGTGAAAGCTGGGTTAAAAAGGGGGTTTCCTGTTAGTCTCAACTCCAGAAATCTGTTCTCCTATCATGAAACTCCTTGCACATTATGTGAAATTTACTTGCAGATAGTAAAGCACCTTGGCAGACCTTCACCCATAGACAGAAGAGAAGATCAGAAGAGAAAGACTGACAAAATATATCCAAAAGTAGGACTAGACCATAATTTATTCTCATGGCTAATCCAAATGGGAAGAAAGGAATTGCTAAGCACTTCTTTCTGTAAATGCTGCACCTCAACTGTCCTCAGCGGGTGGAGAAGAAAGACTTGAGGCTCTGTAGGAACCGTGACTTCTGTCTCTGTCTCTGTTTCTTCCGAATGATAGGGATCCAGACTAAGCCACATACTAGAAGCATTAGTCCCAGAGAAAGGAAAGCTGGGCCACACATTTTGTAAATGTTTTGATTTTCATTTCCAATGCAGGACAAGCTGGTGATTACCATTCCAAAAAGGAAAATAGCTGCTCCAACAGACATCACAATAATGGGCTTGTGATACACATCCCACTTATTCCTAGATGCATTGATCCAGACAGACTCACTCCTGGAGCTAATGCACAAGATACTGGTAGTGTGACTTGTGTGAATGGCCTGGGATTGAAGAGATTTCTCAGTTTCCTCCATGCTTGTGGGATGGGTTCCCACAGTATCAGGCTCTGCAAGGTCTGGGTAGAAAAGTCTGAAATGAAGGACAGATAATAAAGCAGAACAGGTTAATGATGCATGGGCTGAACTCAATTAAGAGATTAATTTGTTCAGTGGTTCCTGTTTAGCTAAGGTAAGTGCTATTCAATACAGGACATGTCTACGCATGCTGGCAGGGGCATGGGGGCTGGGACCAATCCCAAAATGGCTGAGGGAGTTGTCCCCACTTGGTGGGTTTGCTGCCTGCCAGTCATGTGGGGAATCAGGAGGGTCCTGATCCCCATATGGCCAGGAAAGCCACCACCCCTCAGAGGATATGCTGTCTTTCACTCACATGACTCTCCAGACACCACTTGGCTGGCAGACAGTGTCCCTGCCCAGTGGAGATAGCTGTCTTGGCCATGTGGTGATCAGGAGGGTCCCAATCCCCACATGGCTGGGACATAGCATCCTGCTGAGCTGGGACAGCTCTTCCCACTGGCCAGGCTGACTGGGAGAAATTTGCTTATGGTTAGCATCTACATGTATGTTATTATGCAGTTACTATTGCAACGTTAATGTAGTACCTGCATTTGTTAGTACTAGCAAACAGCACAGTAGCCTAATTACTGAACAGTAAGTCCCATGCACATGTAGATGCTGACACTATTACACATTAAATTAGTCTAATGCCCAGTAAAGTGTCATGTGTAGATGCACCCACAGAGCAGAACAGTTTGGTATTCCTCTGTTAACAGAGGAGCATTTCATTTCTTTGGTAGTACTTCGATTTCAGTTTGCACCATCAAGGCTCACTTGGGGCCAGACTGGGTATGTCTACACGTGCAATTAATGCACAGCAATACACTCTGGTGCATATTCTGCTGGAGTTTATAGTTTCCGAGTGTGTCATTTGAATGAAGACCTGGTACTGTAGCATGTTGATCCAGGCTGGAGCATCCCAGGATGGCAGGGACCTGGGCAATCATCCTGCTAACCTGGGGCTACTCCAAACCAGCTCAGTATGCTGCAGAGGGTCTGGCAGGGGCAGAAGGACGCTCCAGTGTGGGGCTAGTCATCAGGCAGCCTCTGCACTGAGGCACCCTTGTGCCCCAGATGGCCCTGTCAGCATCTACATACGCATTGCTGTGCACTAAAAAACTCTCCTACAGGATATTACCCATATTTTAAAGTACTAACTTGTGGTAGCATTTATTAGTTTAGTTTACTGTAGCCTAATAGGGCTGCACATGTAGATGCTGAGACTTATACCAAGGAGCTAATTAAGTGACTCCACAGTAAATGTCTCATACAGATGCTCCCACTGAGCCCAGGCACTAAGCAGAAAAGCAGACAACCTTTACTTTGTATCCAGACCATGAGCAGGGAGAGACTTTGAACTAAACAATTCACAAGGCTTCTGCTGTCTCCATTGGCAGATCTAGGATTTTGAAAATGGGGGTGGAGGTGTTATGATGCATCATGCCATAACACAGAGCATATTTTCATCCAATTAAAAATAAAATAAAATAAAATAAAAGATTTATTAATATGCTAGGGTCCTAAAGCTATGCTATTCAATTTGTGATACAAGCAAAAACAAAAATAACTGGGTCTGATTGCCAGCTCCAGGGTAAGGCAGGCACCTGATGAAAGTGGGGAACAGCTGTTACCCCTCAGCCTGGCCGTGGACAGAACTGCTCCCTGAACCCCAACATGAGTCCCTCATACACTCTGCTATGGCTTCAAAGTACCTCTCATCACCCTTTATCCATTGCCCTGTCACGTCAAATGCTCTGCTCTGCCCCCTTAAATCCACATGCCCTCATGCTCAGTCTGACCCCATATTACCCTAAATACGTTAAACCCTACCATAACCTTCATGAGCTCTAACATGGCCCCTCAGCACCCCCATGAATCTACTACACCCTGCACAAAACAATTATACCCCCTGATCCCTCAGCACCCTGCTCACACCCCACTGAGGCCTCCCTTGCTCCTCTGAGTATTCAAATCTCACTGCAGCCTTGGACACTCACCAAAATCCCTCTCGCTCCCAGCCCCTCAGACACTGCATTTCAGGCTCACAACCCCACCACCTCTCTTAGCTCCAAACCTTCTCATACATCTCCATCAACATAATGCCAAAGTTGCTCTTCACCCCACAGAAACCCCTCCCCCAAAACTCCCTGTGGTGCCTGTGTCCTCGCCATCCAGCTGTTCATTGCCCAGAGGATCCCCTTTCCCTAAAAAAATACTCCCAAACAGTCTCCCCTTACATCTCACAGCCCCTGACCATGGATCAAGTGGTGGCAGGGCTGAAACTGCCTCCCCAACTGCTTCTCCGCTCCTTGCACCATGTCCATAGGTATTTCTCCTCCCTCAATATACAGAAACAAGCAATTGGAATCAGGAGAGGACTCACTTGACCCACTTGTAGTATCCCTACCCAGGGAGACCCAGCCTTGTGGATCTGCTTTAGGCCACCCTGGTTGCACTGCTGCTTCAGCCTCCCACATCTGCTGTAGTGAAATAATCCCGGAAATAATTCCAGCAGTAACTTACCTCCTTGCCTTACCTTTGCAACTCCCTCCTGCCTCTGACTGCTGTGGCACTGCACAGCTCAGACTTATAGCTCTGCTCCTCCCTTCCCTGTCTTTCATTTGTTATAGGTTTGAATTCCCTAGGAACAGATCCACCCTGTATAGCTGGGGTAGGTAATTATTTTGGCCCATGGGCCACACATGGAGTTTTGGTGACCTGTTGCAGACCAAGTCACCACTGCCATCCTGCCTTCCTCACCCCCCCACCCCCTCCTAGGTGTTACAGGTCACCAAAACTCTCTATGTGGGATGGGGTCATAGGCAGGAGGGGAGCAGCGTTCAGGAGCAGGACAGGCAGGCGAGGCCAGGATCAAAGGGAGGGGGCATGCGGCCCAGGGCAGAGGTGTAATCTGCTGCCCACACACCCCTGAGATGGGCTCCAGTTCCTCAGGGTAGGGTGTGCAGGGACTGGCTCTACCCTGGCCCCAGTTCCATGCTGTCTGCTCCCCAAGATCCTGGCCCTGGACACAGTTCCCTATCCACCTGGCCATGTGGCCTGCCTGCATGGCTCCTGGACAGTTTCCATAGAGACCCCAGGACCCTAGGACAGTGTCAGCATGGAGCCAAGGCAGAGCCACAATCAATGGCCTGCATGTCCCTTCCCACAACACTGGGACTCTGCCCTTTGCTCAGTGCTGTCAGCATCCTGCAATCCTAGGGTCTCCAGGGAGACTGGTGAGGAGCTGCATGGCCAGGGTGTGTGGCTGGGCTGATGCAAAGGAACCACAGCTGAGCAGGGAGCTGCATCTGGGGCCAGGACTGGTGTGATGATACCACGGGGCTAGACTGAGGCACTACCATGAACCAATCCGTGCACAGTGCTGCCTCCAGAACCTGCACCCATTACAAGGGTATGTGGGCAGCAATTTGCAACTTCCTCGGCCCTATCCCTGTGCTGTCACCTCCCCAAGATCCTTGGGTTTCCCCAGCCTGGCTATCTTGTCCCACCCTTGAATGTTGGTCTGTGGCCCCATTCCAGCAGCCCAGCCTAGTGCCCTGCCCTTGTAGGTTTTCTCCCTGGCAGTGGGCGAAGGGCTGAGCTGGGGTGCCGGGGCAGCAGGAATGGGTCTAGCAGCAGCACCTGGAAGGATCCATCACTGCTGGGACTGCTGTTCAGGGGCAGCAGGACCAACTGTATGTGCCATGGCTTGGGTTGTCCCTGTCCCTGGGCTGGGTAGGACTGAAGCACCCACCACAGGCTTGACAAATCCCTCAGCAGGTCGGATCTGGCCTACAGACCATTTTTTACCTACTCATTCTATACAGCTTCCTAGGAAGCAATACACCTGTATTAGACATGTAGCAGGGAGGGGCCAGGAGGGGAGCAGAAAAACATTACCAGGAGAAGATAAAAGATAGAATAATTGCAGAAGAATGGTCAGCTTTATTTGAGAAGGATTAAGGATTTTTTAATACCTTAGGAATGAAGAGATTAACATTAATCCAGTAGATAATAATGATCTGTCAAGTCAATTGACTGCCTCAGCTATACCTGAATGGAAATTCAACTCTCCTTGTTGAACAGCGTGTTTTCAGCTTGCAGAGTGTGGACCCATGAATGCACGGAGCCCTTTCAAAAGGGGAAGTTTCAAAAGAGCAGCAACTAAAATTCTAATTTTGTGAATGAGCTGAGAGCAGTTCAAATGGAGGAGGCCCATTCCAAAGTTAACCCCGGATGAAGACGTATTAAAGTTGGAATAGGTGTGCTGCAACTGACTTTTTATTATCTCATTTATACATAACACCTAGAATATACCACTTATGTCCTTTTGCAACATTCTCCTTTTGAAGGAGCTTTAAGTGTTCATATGCTTATATTCCTGGAGCAGGGATTAATGGGCAGAGAGAGAGTGGGGGGTGACTTCATCCCCAAACCCTGCCTAAATCCACCCTTGGTTCCCTCTGTGGCTCCACCATAAAATTATTAGATTTTTGCACGGGGACAGAAGCTCCTAGGTTCCCATTTGTTCTTAGTGGAAAATGAAGAATCCCAAGCACTGTTAATCTGGCCTATTTGTAATCACTGGAATGCACCATCTAGTAGCCCACATGCTGCTGGGCAGCAGTCAGAAAAGCTGACTTTTCAGGACACTACTCACAACACTCATTGTATCCAGCAGGGAGGTGTGAGCAGCAGAGCTCTATGAGTTCTCCTATCTAGTGTCTTGTCCAGTGGGCCACACTGTTCCTTTGAGAGCTTCTTATATTTATGTGTTCCTAGCTGTCTGAGTTTACACTGGCTGCATCTACATGAGATGCTGACTTCACAGTCATTACTGTGCAGTCATACAGTACTTGTTTATACAAGGACTAAATGACTGTGCATTTTTGGTTGTAGCCGTGTCAATCTAAGGACATAGGCAGGCAAGGTTCTTTTAGTAGATGTGGTATCTTTTATTAGACCAACTGAGTAGTTGGAAAAAAAGTCCTTAGCAAATTTTCAGGCACAGTCACCCTTCTTCAGGCATAGGGAGTCTCTGCTGTTCTGAGGCTCCAAGGAATGAGAGAAGCTAAAAGTGTGGCAAGGTGTAATGCTCAGAGAGGGAGTGATTGTCCTGTGAGAAGTGTGCCCCACAGGTAGTTGGGTGTTCATATCTTTGATATTTTTGGTATGCATTCATTCTGGTGTTCAGTTGTTTGGTTTTTCCAATGTATTTTCCATTAGGGCATTTGGTGCACTGGATGAGATATATTACATTTTTGGAGGCGCAACTGTAAGATCCAGGGATGGTGGTGGTTCTGTTGTGGGGTGCGGTAATTGTGGGGGTGGTGGAGATGTTTTGGCAGGTTTTGCATTTCTTGTCCTGGCATGGTCTGGATCAATTTGTTACTGTGGTTTGGGTCATAAGGAGTATACTTCTGGTGATGAGGTTAGTGAGGGTTGGTGCTTATTTGAAGGCTAGGATGGGTGGTTCTGGAAAAGATCTCTTTAAGAGAGGAGTCTTCTTCTAATATGGGGTGCAGTTGTTTGAGCTTTTTCCATGTAGGTTCCAGGGAAGAGTGATATGTCATAACTAATAGTGTGCAGTTTCTGGGGATTTTCTTTTTGTACAGCAGCAAATCTTCATGTGGTGTCTGGGTAGCTCTTTCAAAAGTGTGATCTCTCTCTCTGAAGAAGTGTCGTTGTTGGCTTAAGGCCCTTTTGGGATTTGTGAGGTGGCAGTCATGCGTATTCTCCTCACTACAAATTCGGTGGTATCAGAGAACTTGGCTGTATATTACAGCTTTCTTGGTGTGTTTAGAGTTATTACTGGTTTTGTGTAGATATGTATGTTGGCCCATGGGTTTCTTATATATGGTGGTTTGAATTGTACCATCTTGGATATTGATCACGGTGTCCAAAAAGGAAATGTCAGTGTTAGAGTGTTCAAGTGATAGCCTGATGGAGGGGGGAAGATTGTTGAATTTTTGGTGGAAATCAATCAGTGACTTCAGGGTTTCTGTCCAACTAATGCAGATGTCATCTGTGTCTCCCAGTTATAGTAAGGGTTTGATGATGCAGTTTTTGAGGATGTCTTCTTCTGGGTGGGCCATAAAAACTTTGGGATATTGTGGGGCCATTTTAGTGCCCATGGTTGTCCCCACAGTCTGGAGGAAGTGTTGATTGTTGAAACTGAAGTTGCTGTGTGTGAGGATGAAGTGAGTTTGGTGATATCTTGAGGTCTGTACTTTTGAGTTGTAATCTTGTTCTTGTAGATATTTGAAGCAGGCTTGGATGTCATCCTGATGTGGGATGTTGGTGTATAGGCTACTGACATCCATGGCAGGTAGGAAAGTATTGCTGGGAAGGTGGTCTATGTTTTTGAGTTTCGTCAGGAAATCAGTTGCATCTTGGATGAAACTTGGTCTTTGAGTGATGTGCCGTTTTAAGTTTGATTTGGTGAAATCTGCTATTTCTTCCATTAGGGTTCTGTGGTTTGAAATGATAGGTCTTCCAGGGTTTTCTTGCTTGTGGATTTTAGGGAGCAGGTAAAAAGTCCCTGGATTGGGTAGTGGAGGGATTAGGGTCTGAAGTTTTTCTTGTAGTTCCGATGGAAATGATGTAATGGTGGTTTTGAGTTGAGGAGAAAAGGGAAGTAGGATCTTCCTCTAGTGTTTGTTTTTTTTAAATTTTTTTTATAGTAGATCATGTCAGAGAGTTGTCTGTTGGCTTCTTTTACCTCGATAGGGTGCGCCTAATATCTGGAAGTTATGCTCCCTATTTGGTATCCATTACTATTGCTGGTGTTATAAATAGTTGGGTGTATTAATTCTGTGGAATGGGCTCTGTAAGGATGTCTTTTTTAGCTAACCCACTTGTGGTACAAACTCACTGGATTGATTATCCCAGGATCCACCCCTCTTCTGGGCCTAGGGCACGGGTACATACCCGAATGTCCTCCCTGGGGCAGGCTTCCTCTTGCTACAGACCTTTATATGTATACTTCTATCTATACCTGTACCTATACTAATATTTAAAAGTTTTATATATAGATGTTTGCAGCTCAATATAGTGTATATAGTCAAGAATGTTGGGCCTGGGCTAACTCTATAGAGGAAAGAGAGATCCACCTAATATTCCAGCATCCTTCTCACAGCACCCTGTCCTGCCTACCTGTCCCATCCGATTGAGAATAGGGCACATCCTTGGGTGTACCTGGGTTACACGTAGTTCCTCCTTTATCTGCTGGTTTATTTATTATTTGGCGGTTGGCTCTTAGAGATTCTATGGCCCTTATTTCTGATAGGACGTGGTTGTTATATAATGGTGTTTGTCGTTGAGTATTTCATCATCCATTCTCTCTCCGAAGCAGTCAATGTAGCGAACGAGGTTTGAATTTTATCTGCTGTTAGGTGTCCAATCTGAGGTTTTATTGGATGTTTTGGCATTGATTTTTTTCCCTCAATGTTGTCACCAGATGAATTCATGTTGAAAGTGGATTCCTTTTGGATTCTCTTTGGATTCGATGCCTCTGTCTGAAGGAGTATTTCCAGAAACGAAAGGAATCCACTTTCAACATGACTTAATCTGTTGACACCTGCTTCTAGGCTTCTGGAAGAAGTCCCTCCTTCTCTTTTTCACACTGGCCCACCAGTGTATGTGGTTTCAGTATCCAGGTCAGAGGGTTTTCCACCCTGACTAGTGCTGCCTTAACTCCAGCTGACTCTTTTCATAGTCCATAAAAGTCACATTCAGTTTCCACATCCCCTTGCCTCTCATTTCTGCTTTTATTGTTAGGAGGCAGTGATCCGAGAAGCAGACCAGCATGGATTCAGTCTTTACTACCTTCCACCCTTTTGGGAGGAAGATGAAGTCTATGTGTGATTTAGACTGGCCCAAGGGGTCTACACAGGTGAATTTCTACCTGATTCTGTGGCCTCTGCCTCCATCCACCAGGCTGTGTTCACATAGGAACTGTTACAGCAATTGGGAGGAGCTATCTTGCCCCTTCATTTGGCCTCCACTTACTCGGTTGCCCACCTTGAGGATGAAGTTCATGTCTCCTGCCATTACTGGGCACCATTACTGTCTTGTTTTTAAGGAAGATATTTTTCACTGTTTTATTTGCTTGTACAAATGCATTCAAAAGCTTGAAAATCCCTTCTTCTGTTTCCAGGGTGACCTACAGCAACCTGCCTGCAATGATTTCTCTGTGCTTCAGGGGGCACGCTCTGTCTCCCTTCAGGAGTACCGTGACTCCTGCTGCCAAATCGTCGCTGTCACCTGTCCAGAAAGAGGGGCAGTGTTACCACCTCTTCTTGAATACAGCATAGTCATTAGAACCGGGCAGGGCACATTCCTGATTACAACGAATGTCTGCCTGTAGTTGCACCACGGCCATTTCAACAGTGTCTCATTTCTTCTTCCTAAACAAACTTCTCACATTCACTGAGGCTATAAGGATCTCCATGAGTAAAAAAGTGCTGGGGGGTGGGAAGGGGGAGCTGTAGCTGTCTTATTTCTGTTGTTTAAGCTTAGGGGGTTTGAGGCTCTCTCCCCTCTCCTGACCCATCTCTTCCATCTGTTTGTGGGCCCCTTTCCAGAAGTGTGACCCCTCCTGCTGTCTCATATGTGTTTGGGAGGACCTGCTTCTCTTTCGGTAGTGGGGTGTTACCCAGGCATTCTGGGTTTCTTCTAGAGACTCTGGGATTTCCCCCTTTCCTGCCTGCACTTGCATATCTGAGCCTTCATTTTCCTCCTCCTTTTCTGGGGCTCTTTCCAGACTGGCCCCTTAAGAGTTTTGGGTCTCCCTTTCTCTTTCCTCCTTTTCTTTACCTTTCCATTTCTACAGCCAGGTTGTCCTCTCCCCTAAAGTTTTCTAAGCTCCTCCACAATCCTTCTCAAGGCTATCACATTTTCCTGAGCATGGGTTTCTCTCTCTTTTTTGGGGAGAGGTTCCCCCCCTGCCTCCTCCCTTTCTGGGTGTGTGTGTGTGTGTGTGTGTGTGTGTAGGGAGAGGGCACTTTCTGCCTCTTGGCTTCAGTTGGGTGTTGTAGGGAGGGGAGGAGATCACTTTCTGGGGTCTTTTTCTTGTTTTCCCCTTTCCCAACATTAGCATAGGCTCTGGGGCACTCTAAAGATGTCACTGTCTTTTCCACAGGTTACACTTTCATTCCTTCCCACAGTCTTTGGCTTCATGCTCCTTTTACTTGAACACAGCACAGACTTTGTTCGTGCATTGTGTAGTCACATGACCCTCCTCCCTACATTTCTTTCAGAGTTTAGGTTGTCCTGGTAGAAGAAAAACCCCTTGGGCACATCCAGATGAGCATACATGTGCCTCTTGCAGCATCCCAAATCAGTTTGAGATGCTGCAAGAGGCACACTGGAAACAAAATATGTTCCCTGCACTGCATATTTGCAGTGTGGGGTCAAAATTTGATACCTGGATCTCCAGGTATAAAAAAATACCTTGGTGGAAAAGAGCAGGGCAGGGCACAGTCCTTGACCATGCCCCAAGGCAACCAGAGGTTCAGGTCCTAAACAGAGATGCTCTGGTAACCACCTAGAGCATCTCTATGGCTGGCCCTTGCCCTGGTGCTGAAGCATGCTGCCTGCCCATGCAGGGCAAGCAACAGTGCAGGCTGCAGGGAACTGGAACTTGGCTCCATGCCAGGTTAATATGGGGTAGGGGGCTGGAGAAGGGGGGGGAGACCATTGGGGGGCAGGTAGGGAGGCGTGGTTCCCTTGCCCAGCCCCCCCGCCTCCCCAGCCCCAGCTCTATCCCCCAGCATGGCCTGCACTCACCAGCAGCAGCAGTGGCTGTCAGGGCTGCTCAGTCTCATGCCACAGCCCCTCCATGCAGCGTGGGGCAGTGGGAGGTAGTGGGTCTCAGCCCCAGCCACTTGGCACCCATGCTGTTGCATCTCATGAATGTGGCCCAGCTCACCAAGGTGCCACATGGTCTCGCACACTGTCTTGCAGCTCAGGGCTGCTCAGACTGAGTGGGGCTGGCCCCTGGTGACAGCCCCAGTGGCCCTGAGCTGCTCTAAGAGTGCGCAGCACTGTGCGGTGCCCTGCTGAGCTGGGCCACACCTGCGGCATGTGACAGCACAGCTGCCAGGTGGCTGGGGCCAATCCTGATCCCCACATGGCTGGGAGAGCTGTTTCCGCTGGGCAGGATGATGCCTGCCAGCCACATAGGGATCAGAAGGTTCCCAGTCCTCATGTGGCTGGCAGACAGTGTCCCCACTCAGCCATGTGGTGAAATGGAGGGTCCCAGCCCCCATATAACTGGCACACAGCATCCTGCTGAGCCAGGACAACTCTCCCCAACCCCTGTGGCTCCCTGCTGGCTAGGCTGTCTGGAAGCATTCTGTTCCACGTCAGCATCTACATGTGTGCTACTGAGAAGTGGCTAATGTACCCTTAATCTAGTACCTGTGTTTGTTAGTACTAGCAAACTACAAACTAGTTTAATTTACTGCACAGTACATGCTATGCACATGCAGATCCTGGGCTCCTATACATGAGTGCTGAGGCTGCTCCAACACACTGGAATTTCAGCATATTAGAGCAGACTTCATTAACTGAGTCTTCTGGAGTGTGGCACTTGCCATGCTCCAGAAGCCTCCTACATCTTGTGTATAAGTGCCCCCCATGGTGGTGGGGGCACTTGAACTAAAGCCTGTTGAATGAGCTTGTTAAGTGCAGGATGCTGATACAGAAAACATGGCAGAGCTGCTCCAATTAAAGCACATCCCCCCTCCTCCCCAGACCAGGTGTAAAAAGTGCCTTCTAAAGCTTTATTGTGCATTAGAGTAGTCTAATGTGCAGTAAAATGTCTAGTATAGACACCCACCCTAAAAGGGATTTTTGACCAAAACTGATTAATTCTTAAAAACACTTCTGTAACAGGGTGGCTTATTTGCTGGGTCTCCGCTGGCTGCCCGCCTGTCTCTGGGATAACCTCTCACCTCGCTCACCTGCCATGCCTTGGTAGACAAAATATGAAAGTTGTTACTAAGGTGGGAGGCTACCCATTTTCTTGCTCTCCTGATCACCAGGGCCTTAGTACACATTCTGACCTTCCCTTACACGTATACCATGCCTCACAGATGTTTCTCCAGCAGTTGGCACTGAGACCCAAGCTCCGGAGTCTCACATGGGACTCTCACTCTCCACCAGAGCTCACAGTCCCAGCACCCTCATGCTGGTTTCTCTCACTACTCACTCTCAGTCCCCTCACCAGGACCACGTCTCTATCACCCCCTCTGTGGGCCTCTTCACTGCACCCCCTCTGAGGGCCACTACTCTCAGGAGCTGTTCTCTGGCTCCCCCTCGGCAGCCACAAGACTCTAAGGTGCATTTAAGTGCTGCCCAGGGTCCCTCCTCCTGACCTGGACCCTGCCTCAGAGCTCACCAGGAGTCTGGGTTCCCCCTGTCTGATCTTACCCACCAGGGATGTGGGGGCTGGGGTTAGGAGGCACCCCACACTCACCTTTCACCAGGGAGGTAACTGGCCTGGAATTCCCGGGGACTCCCATGCTACCAGGAGCCTCACCAGGCCACCCTTCCCCAGCGGAGTGCAGTTTTAGGTCTTACCCAAGACCAGGAGCCTCCAAGCCATCCCCCCAGCTCCTGCCCTTACCTCTAGAATGTGTCATGCCACAAGTGAGTTGGATGGTGCTGTTTTCTCGGCTGCAAGAAGCTAACTGATGGCCCTGCCTGGCTGGTCTGTCTCTGGAAATGGCCACACTCATTAGGCACCTGGCAGCTGCCTGCTGTAGCCCTTAAAGTGGCAGGCACCCAAAAGGTGCTCTGCCACAACTTGCATTTTCATTTGGCTCACAGACAGTGCCATTAGCTATGCTGACAATTTTTTTCTGTTGTTTTTTATTTTTGTGGTTGCATGAATTTCCACTTCCTGCATTTGGCTGCCTTGTAAGATGGGTGTTTGAATGATAATACTGGTTTGTGATTTGAGATACGGTTGTTCAAGTCCAGAGTACCTCTACTGACTGCTGTTTAATGAGATAAGAATCAGGCCAATGGCCTCAGACTATCTGTTGCTATGAATCAGTGAAGGAGCTTGTCCAATGTACATGGAATGTAGCCACGCAGAGGTTGCAAATTAGCACAGTTGCAATACCCTTCCAGTCACCAAGGATGTCACAAGCCTATGCACCAACATCCCACACCAGGATGGTATCCAAGCCTGCCTCACTTATCTACAAAAACTAGATTACAACTCAAAGTACAGACCTTAGGGTATCACTGGGCTCATATACTTCATCCTCACACACAACAACCTCAGTTTCAACAACCAACACTTCCTTCATACCATGATCTTTCAGGAAAAGCTCTTGTTGATTCCAGGTGGAGCTTTCCATTTATGAGGTGTGCTAAATGAAGCCTTTTAAAAGCAGTTGAGAATATTAAAACCAACTACTCCACCCTACTTCTTATTCCTTTGAGCGAAGAGATTTCCTGCAGCGTGTAACTAGGAACATGTCCTCATCCACAAACTCCTGTCACAGATATATAAATTTTCTTTGTAAAATGAGTTTTACTGACTAATAGCTGTGCTGTGGGGTCAGTAGAATGACAAGGAAGCAGACTGCTCTAAATTATAGTCATGGAAATTTAGCATTATTATCTTGCAATCAATGCAGAGTTATTCCACTTGGGTACCTGACAACTGGATCTACCGTTTGCTGGAACATGTGGTATCAGGCTTTTTATAGATTCTAGAGTCAGAGAAAGTTTAGTGGGTCTCATAAACTTGTTCAGAGTCACATTATCACTGAACAGGAGATACGAGGCATTTGAACATCCTTTTCCTGAGCTTTTTAGGTAGGACACAGTCCCACCTTCCAGAGGAAAAATCTTCCTAGCCTACCTATTCTGTGTCCAGAGAACATTCTCTGCAGTTTTCCAATACAACAAAATTAAAACAATCCTACTTACATGGTTAACAGCTCAGGGTTGGTGCCTCTGACCCGCACGTGAATAAGATGTGCAGTAAGCTGGTGTTACAATTTCCTAAATTAATCACGTTTGTAGCTTGATACATTCCCCTTCATATTACCTACAGGGTTCTGTTGAGTGGCTAATAAACAACAAAGCATATTCCAGCTCTGATGAGCTCACCAGCATATCAGGAAATATTTTAACTCTCTGGTTCCCTGACTCTCATCCTTGACAGTGTGCAGTTGGCTCCCTATAGGTTTGAATGGCTTTATAAAATTCTGAGTCCCAGTAGTAAGTCTGGCTATGTGGGAGTGGAGGGTCAGCAGTTAAGGAAAGAGGCAATCAGGACCCTTGGGTTCAGCTGCCAATTTAGTATGTGACCTTAAGGAAGTCACTCACACTTCTCTTTGTCTCTATTTCCCCATCTTCAGAAGGAAGGAATGTTATTTTCTGGCTTCACAGTGCAAGGAACTGTAATCAGTATCTGTAAAGGTATTTGAGATCCTTGACTGACAGGAATTAGAGGAATGAAATGTATTGACACTTAGCAATTAAATCATATGCCAAAAGAACGATATGGGAAGGTACTAGCTTAGATATGGCACCTTTCTTTTACACAGACCTGGAGCCAGATTTTGGCACTGTTATTTGTGAAAAATCAAAATAGTGTCATTCACTTGTGTGGAATATAGGATTTACAGCATCGTCTTTGAGATCAGAACCTGTAATCCAGCAAACAGAGTCCATATCTTGTGGTTTCATTTTAGTCCTCAAAGGGTGTTTGCTATGATGGCACTGTCAGCAGTGCCCATCCGAACAAAGACCATATTAAGATAATATGCAGAAAGTTGACTCAGCAGCCTGGGAGAGTCAAGGCCTGGGCAAACTTGGAGTTCTTTCAGTGAGAACATGGATGCTTTCATAGACTGGTGCCTGCTGCTTTAACATGGAAAGGAGAAGGGGTGGTGCAGGCTGGTATTGAGTCACAGCACCAGAATATTTTGAATTAAAAAGGGAAGACAAAATAAAACAAAAGATTTTTGGAGGAACTCAAACTCCAGTTTTTTTTTTCTGGGTGTTGACACCCTCCCCTCCATTTTCAACCTCCCTTCCATCTTGACTAGCAAACTAAAATAATTAATTATTCACACAGTTTTATCAGAGACATGGTTGCAAGAACAGTGAGCCAGACCTGTAACTCCTTGAGTTTATTGTCCTGTTTTGGACAGTGGTCAGCAGTAGATGCTTCAGTACAAAATCCAAGGAACTCCACAACAGATGTACATAGGGTAATCTGCCTCCCAAAAGTCTTATACTAATCTTGAACAGTGCTCTGCTACCTAAAGTGCAAGGTTTTAGATCCCATTGAACACTACACGGATTGTCTTATTATGAATATAATTGTAGAATCCCTCATTGGAATTAGGTAAGTTCCTGACCTCAGCAACATCTTACAGCAATGAATTCCAGTCCAATGACATGGTGAGCCAGAAAAGCATCTTATGATCAGTGTTGAATTTGCCTTTTTTGATTCTTACAGGTATTGAGAATTAAATTTATTATTTAACAAACATCTTGAAAGGAACCAAATCATAGCCTGCCTGGAGACTGTCAGAGCTACATAGATTAGGCTGCTGGACCATCCTCATGCACAGATCTGAGACAAGCCAAGCTGATGTTGAATTGCATGGTTTGGAATTATCTCAGTGTTTCAAACACTGAAAGTGAATTCCTGATTTGGAAACATTCAGTTAAGTGCTTAACCATCTCATCTCTCTCCTTCATTGTTCCACTCCCCAGGTAAGCTCTAATGACTGTTTCCTTGCAGGATTGTTCACATATGGTCTGAATCAACAAGGATTGTAGCAGATTGGATTTGGTCCTAAAGTTTCAACTCCAAGAATTACTTACCTTCATTCTGGGAACAGAAAAAGGCAACATGACTTTAGATTAGCTCAGAGTTGTGTGTAACAATTATTTTCTGATGATGGTTATTTGTGACCATTTACACTTTGCCACACCCTGCACATATACCTAGTGAGAGACAATTCCCACCTCAAAGAGCTCACAGTATGAGGTGTAACTGCCACAGCAAATAGTTGGTGAAGAGAGAACAAGGTGAATTACTTACCTAGGACCTGAGTCACCTGGAATTTTCTCCATTAGTATCAGTGGGCTATGGATTGAGCTCCAAAAGCCCAAATATACATTTTTTTGATCCTTGTGCTTGACAATGCACCCCCAGGGCACAATAGATCAAAGACATGATATGTATCTTCACAAAGGCCTGTTCAGCCAGACCATGTAACTCTAATACGCCACTGATTCCCGTCAGTTCCATGTTCTGTTTCCTGTTAGCTTCTCCTGTTCCATCTCTCCATCCCCTTCCATAGAGATGACTGCCCTGGCTCCAAGAGGAAAGTCACAAACTACCTAGCCTCCCCAGTGTCTCAGTTCCCCAATCCCTGACATGCTCAGCTCCAGCCATCCCATCCCTTCAGAGTTGCCTCAAAGTGGGGGCTACTTCTATCATATTTATACCCTCCTGAAATGGAGAAACATCTCTAGTCACATCTGGGCACTGATTTTTATGGTCAGCTGGAAAAAAAACTGCTTAGGACAGGCAGATTCTCCCTCATCTGGAACTTTATTAAAAAAAAAAATCAATGTCAAATATAGGTGACTTGGTATGATTTCAGGATTTCTGGGCAACATGATCACAAAGATTCCTGGTGGCCTTAATACCTAGGATTCTAAATACTTTACGTCCCCTATTTCAGTGGCTGTTTACATCCCTGTATTGCTGTAGTTAAAAATCAATGTTTCCATGGTGACAAGCATAGTGTTTCCTGATCATTCCTCTTGGGTGTGCTGGTTAAAAATCACTTCTGGTTTGACTCCCACTGAAATTGGGTCTGCTATATTCATCACAGACTTCTACTTTTGTGAATATAATTTATCTATGCCTGTAGATAAGTATAGTTCGGAGTTTATTTTCCTGGGCATATAAGGAATAGGAGTCAGAGGTACACCAAGGGAACTTGATCTTCTGTCTTCTATCTTAGCTATTATCAGCAGCTGTGACATGGACAGTCTGGACTGGACCTGTTGTTGTTTTGTCAGTAGGACAAGGACAGTTCACCCCTGGGCAGTGACCAGTGCTGTTCTTCTCCAAACTATGGCTTCATTTCCTGGGGCTCCTCTGCCATCTGGTGGTAAGATGTTTTTGACTGAACCAAACACAAAGGCCCTGCATGGGTTGGGATGCTGGATTTGGATATGGATTTTGGGCAGAAAAATCAAAACGTTCATGGTCATGGATTTCCATAGTTTTACCAGAAGGAAGTAAAATAATGAGTGAAAGAACAAACTCAGCTGATATGATGTACCTAGATGCCTTCTGGTAGTGGGTATGCTGTTGTACAGGGCAGAATGAAGCAAAACTCCTGTGCTCATGATGAATAACTACCAACTACCCAGCCAAGTACAAAAGGTAAACACATTTGTAAACCCATTTGTAAACATCAAAGGCCAGCCCTGACCTAGTGTCCCCTCACTCCTGACCCATTTTCCTGTGACCCCAGTCCCCAGCATCCTAGTGTGTGGGGCAGGGGGGAGGTGTGTGTGATAGGGGGTTCCAAGCAGCCCCTCACAGGATGGAACTCTGCCAGCCTGCAGGGGAAAAGCCATGGTTTCCCATGTTTTTCTCCTTTAAAGGAGAATCCATTATAAAAGTTTGTTTGCCACCCTTTCATATATTCTTGTGACCCACTTTTTGGGTTGCGACCCCTTCAGGGAGGCTACCACCCACCATCACACTGTTCACCACAATGTGCAAGTCAGGGCTTCGGGTGACAGTCAGTCTGACTGAGCAGGGTCCAGGAGGTGTCCTAGGTGAGTGGTGTGCACCTCGATGAGAGCAACCATGAGGTTGGCAGAAGCCAGGTTCAACAAGATATGCTGCAGGGCTGGGTTGTGGACCAGGGGCACCTGAAGCAGTTGCGGGAAACGCAGGAGCCTGGCTTGGGGATAGAAATGGAAGGCAGCCCACCAGGCCCACACCATGCTGCTGTAGAATCGGGGAAGGACCACCCCATTCAGGAAGGTGAGGTCCAGCGTAAACAGCTCCCGGTCAAAGCCAAGGCCCCCCACTTGGTGCAGGAACCAGCACACCAGCTGCCACCATGGGAGGTGGCCCTTGGCATACAGGAGCCACTGGAGGGCTTGCAGGCAGTAGGCGGCCACCTTGCTGGCCAGGTTGATTAGGCCCTGGCCCCCCTTGGTGGTGGGCGAGTAGAGGGCAGCTCATGGGAGCCAGTGGCATCTGGCCCAGAGGAAGTCTACTAGGAGCCACGGCAGTCTCTCGAGTAGCTCCGGTGGAGGGTACAGCACAGTGCAGTAGTGCCACAGGGTCACTGTCACCAGGTTGTTGGTGATGAGGACCTAGCTGCAGTAGGAGAGGGCAGGCAAGTGCCAGTGACAGTGCTGAAGGCGGGCCTCCGCTCCCTCTGCCAGGTCCTCCCAGTTGCGGGCTGCATAGGCCAGCAGCCCCAGGAACACTTCCAGGGCTTTGAGGCCTTCCCAGTGCCAGGCGAGGCCTCCTGGCAGGTCTGGAGGTGGTTGGTTGGCCCATGTCCTGAGCAGGGGCATGTCACTCTTGCCTCAATTGATGCGGGCCCATGTTGTGAGTTTGTAGGTGTGCTGGCAGTCCACTAGGGCCTGCACATTTTCCTGGCTGCCCAGGAAGACTGTCACGTCATCCGCGTACGCTGTCAGCCAGATCAGGGAGACAGTGGTCGGGCCCAGTGCTGGTGGCAGGGCAAAGCCCATCAAGCGATGTTGCAGAGACGTTCCATGGCCAGTGCGTACAGGATGCCTGAGAGGGGGCAGCTCTGGTGTATGCTGCAATGCACCAGGAATGGGGAGCACAGCACACTGTTCCCCTGAGCAGGCTGGAGGATCATGATACAGGACCCAGAGTGACACGATGAAAAGAGGCCCGAAGCCAAAAGCCTTGAGGGTGCTGAGCAGGTACTGGTGATCAATGCGATCAAAGGCCTTCTCCTGGTCCAGGGAGACCAAGCCAACGTCCAGGCCAAAAAGCTCTGCAGCTGTGAGCAGGTCGCACAGCAGAAACAGGTTGTCCTGGATGGTCCTGCCTGGGACACAGTAGCTCTGCTCAGGCCTGATGATGGAGGCCATGATGGTGCGGTGCCAGAGCCTTCACCAGGATCTTATAGTCAGCGCACAGAAGGGAGACAGGCTGCCAGTTCTTAAGGCAGCTGAGGTCCTCCTTCTTGGGCAGCAAGGTGAGCACTGCCTGGTGTCAGCTGGTCAGCAGGGTCCCATTGGCGAGGCTCTCGCAGAAGACATGGAGGAGGCTGGGCCCAAGGAGGGGCCAGAAGGCTTTGTAGAATTCCACAGACAGTTCATCAAGGCCTGAGGCCCTGCCCGAGGCAAGTATCCCCACAGCAGCCTTGAGTTCTGCCAGGGAGAGTTCGCGCTCCAGGGACTTGACTTGCGAAGCGCCGAGGCATGGCAGGTCCTTATGCAGCTGCCGAGCGGCCTCCAGACAAATGGGGTCAGCTGCAAACAAGTCCCAATAGAAGGCGATGGCATGTCCCTGCATTTCATCTGGGTCCATGAGCAGCCATCTCTCCAGGGTCTTGAGATGGTCCAATGTCTTTGCCACAGCTCGCTGCCTCTCCAGGCCAAAGAAAAAGCTGATTGGGGCATGTACCCATGCACTGCAGGCCACACCCTCCAACAGCTCCTGCAGACATTTCCTGCGGGACCGGAGGCTCTCGAGGAATGCTGCATTGTTGCTGCATGGAGAGGGCTGCCTCAAGCTCTGCCATGTCCTCCTGCAGCTCCTGGGTGCGGTGGTGGATCTCACTTGCCGCCAGCTGGGAGTACTGCTGGCAGAATGCCTGAATCTGGATCTTCCCCATGTCCCACCACAGCTGCCGGGAGGGGTAGTCAGCTCGTGCAGCCTCCCAGCTCCTCCAGAGGTGGGTGAAGCAGTCCCTGAAGTGGGTGTCCTGCAGCAGACTGGGTTGAGGCACCAGTAAGGGGCCTGTGTGCAGCAGACCAGGGCGTGGTCCAAAAGGCTTGATGGGATGATGTGGCTGCTGTACAGTAATGGCAGATGGTGCTGGGCGATTTAGAGGTGGTCGAGGTGGGCCATGGCGATCCTGCTGGCACTTATCTTTGCCCAGGTGTATTGGCATGTGTCAGCATGGAGGACCCACCAAGCATTGACGAGATCCGCCACCATGAGCACAGTTCACAGCTTGCGGGCTGAAGGCAGGTGTGGCTCCAGCCCCATCTGGTCTAGCAGCGCATCAACGGTGCAGTTGAAATCTCCGCCCACGAGAAGCAGGTCATCATTCTCACTGGTGTCATGTAGGAGGTTGCCCATGGTCTCTAAGAAGGGTACCCTCTCTCTTCCCTCAGTGGGTGGATAGACATTGATAAGGAGCAAGCTCTCATGTGCCAGGGTGATGTGGATGGTCAGCAGCCAGCTGGAGATGACCTCTCGTGCCACCGCTCAGTTGTACTGCAGCTGCGGCGAGAGGAGGGTTGGTGCCATGGCTCAGAAACAAGCGACCTCTCTAGGCAGCGTGCAAGTCAGCTTGAATGTGCACATTGCTGTGCATCTCCTGGAGAAAGGCAATCGCCAGCCGCTTCTGCTGCAAACCCTCCAGGACAGCTGTCCGCTTCACCGGGTCTCTGCAGCCATTGGTGTTTAGCGAGGCTATTGTGGTAACCACCATGAGCAGAAGGATAGGCAGGGTACAGGTGGGAGAGGAGGGCAAAAACCACAGAGACAGGGAAGAGCCTATCCTTGCCCTACCCTATTCTGCGGACCCACCTCAGCCCCGCACCTCCGTCACCCAGGTCACCAGCTTCTCAAGCCAGAAGGCATGTTGACATGTGCCTGGGTCGCAGTGCATGAGCTTTCCCCATCACTGATGGCTCGGAAAAACCACACAGGGTCCGGGCACCATTGCTGGATACTCTCTGCCACATTCCTGTGGCCCTTGGTCTGGTCGAAGATGTTGAGGAGGCCTCCATAGCTGGGGGCCACCCAGGGCAGGGGTTCTCCAGCAGGAGCTGGATGCTGCTGACCGAGAACCAGCGGGACTGTACTCTGGTGAAAGTGCCCTCAATGGCCAGGCTCCCTAGAAGGCCCCCCTCAGCGTCTGGGTTGAGGACCATCTCCGGGAGATCGATCCCCATCTGCTTTGGGAGGCAAATGTCATCCCACTCCCAGGGCCGCTTGCAGCACTTGGAGGGCAGGCACTCCATCTCCTCATTGGCTTTGGTGGGCAGGGGAGTGGGGGGTGGGGTGGCAGGACCCTCTGCTGTCTCCTGTGCTTGATGCTGGGGAGGCAGGCACTCACTCTCTGCCTTGATGCTCACAAGCCCCATGAGCCGGGATGGGGGCAAAGGGTTGCCAGACATTGCTGGGACAACCTCAGTCATGGCCTGAGGTGGTGGGGTTTCTGAGGGGGCAGGCAGGGTGGGGTCAGGTTCCCTGGCTACATTTTCCCCAGTACTGTCAGAGGCAGGCCCCAAAGGGGCATGCACTCCTTTTGAAGCTCCTTTTTGCCTCTTTCCCTTAGCTTTCTTAGGAGCAGCCAGCACCTCCCCCGAAGGGGACGGGCCAGGCTGCTTGGGGTTCGCCACCTCTGGGTCCACCACCTCGACTGAGGCAGGGCTGGACGGAGGTGGAGGGGAGGTCTTGGTTGCTCCATCTGACAGGGCCCCAGTGCCCCAGGCAGAACTGGGACAGGGAGGGACTGGGAGGACTCCCCAGACCCTCAACCAGGTGCGGCATCAGTCACGACAGGGGCAAGAGAAACCTGGGAGGACATCCCAGGCCCCCCCCCCCGGGTGGCATGCCAACACCAGAGGGGTTGATTCTCCGTGATGGAGCAGGGGTGGAGGGGGGCTTGGAGGATCTCCCAACCACACCCTTTGATGAGGTTCCCACACCAGAAGTGGACGCGCCATCCCCCTGTGCGGGTGCAGGAGCCGGTGCCCTGGTTGGCTGCCCCAGTGGGCACTGGGCAGCCAGGTGGGAGCTGCCACCACAGTGGCAGCATGAATTCCCACCCTGGGAGAAGTGAACCATATAGGGCCTCCCATCCAACACGAAGGACATGGAGAGAGGCAGTTTCTGGGTGCCACCCGTGAGGAGCATGAAAGCCTGCTTCCAAAAGGACAGGATGTGCCTGAGCTTAGGGTCCCTGCTCCCTGTGGTCAGCCTATGCCAGGGGTTGGTGAGGACACCGTAGTGCTTGAGCGCTTTTGTGAGGTCTTGGTTTGGCAGGTGTAGGGGGATGTTGTAAGCCACCACCCACACTGCCAGGGTCTCCAGAGGCATAACCAAGTGATAGGCCCCTGAGATTTCCAGTCCTGCCACACACACCTCCTTCACCAGGCTGGGAGAGCTCAAATATATGATGGGCACTGAGTTTACCTGGGAGGCATACCGGACACTGTGGCGTCCTAGCAGTTCTGCCAGAGCTCCAGTGCAGTGCTCCACCCTGACGTGGAGAGGGGTGTGCACCCGCAGGCCATGGTTGAGGGGAAGGTCCAGAGACATCCCCGTGCCACGTGCCCTGGCTGTTAGCAGCCATCCTGGCCAGGATAGGGTTAACTCTCCCACGGCGGGGGGAAGCCTCAATCTGAAGCTGGGGACTGGGAGGGGCTTGAAACAGTTCCAAAATCAGCCTTAGGTGGGTGCAGAGCAACCCTGCAGAGGCTGAAGGCAATCCCAAGGCAGGAGGAGATAGCAGAGACCAAGGTAAGGGGCTCTGCAGGAGGGAGGCAACAGGAATCAAAGGGAGAGCACAGGCGGGGGTGGGGGAAGGGCAGAGGCAAACAAGACTGTCAGAGCCCAAGGGAAAATGAAGAGAAAGTAGGGGAAAGGGGCAGAGAGGGGGTCCCCAAGCACAGGCTGGGGAGAGGCAATGGTTTGGGGGGTTTGGGAGGGGGATGGGGGGGGCAGGGAGTGGTGGGAACGCGCAGAAGGGACCTGAGCTGCAGGAGCTCAGAAGGGCTTCACCTGTCTTCGGCCATCTTGAAAGAAAGAAAGAAAGAAAGACTTTGACTTTTTAATTACTTTATTCAGGGGTTCAGGGATACAACAATGGTGGCCGCTTGCAAAGCGAAAACACAAACAACTTACTATCAAACCAAAAACTAGATCGAACAAGTCTCTTTGTCCTTGGATCCAGAAACCAAATTGGGCAAGGGAGTTCGTTTTCCACACGGGAGCCACCCGCACCCATTTTAATGCCCAAAAAAGTGCGTCCAACGCACACCAAATACCAGAGAACCAAAAGATCTGAGCCACAGACCATCCGCAAAAGTGCGTCCCACGCACACCAAATCCCGGGCCAAAAGAATCCCAGGAACAACCAAACCACCAACACATCACACCGTGACACACCCCTTCGCTGCATTTCCCGTCGTGTCTCACATGCTACGCGGTCGGCGTGCCGGCCACAGAGTCCTAAACAATTCCGACTCTGCTCCATCCCATCATACACGTCACACAACCTTCAACTTCCACACAACAGAGAGCAAAAAAGCAGCCTGGAGAGGGCCCAGGACGCGGCAGAGCTGGAAGTCACAGTTCAACACCGAGCCAGCCCGGTCGCCCAGACCGGTCATGACATCAGAGCGCGTATTTGAGACAGCTGTCCTCCACCCGGCACAGCGCGCCCTCAAGGGCCCAGTGCACCTCAAAGGCGGGCACCACCCGCCGGAGCACAGCGTGCTCAAACTCCAGCAAGAGGCGCGCCTGCACCAGGAGGCGGAAAAGCCTCAGGGCATCATCTGAGCAGGTCCCAGCAAGCCGGTTCTGGGGGCTCTTGAGGACGGCCAACTTGGCCTGACCCAGCATGAAGTTGGCCAGGCAGACGGGGCCCCTCTCAGCCACCCGGTACGGGCAGGAGCACACGTAGGTGGTCTCCGAAAAGCTCCTGCCCAGAGCCTGCAGCAGCAGCCCGACGGTGACAAAGAGCGGCTGCAGGTGGGGGCAGTCAAGGAAAGTGTGAAAAAGGGTCTCTTCAACACCCCCCAGGCAGAAGGGGCAGGCTGTCGAGGCAGCTGGGTCCAAGTGGGACGCAAACGTGCCGGTGGCTAGGATGCCGTGCAGCAAGCGCCACTGCAGGTCGTCAGTCTTCTTGGCGATTGGCGGTTTATAAAATGTGCGCCACGCCGGGTGGGCCGGTGGGGAACCTGGCGGCCCCAGGCGCCGTCGCCACTGTGTGTCAGGGCGGCCCGCCAGCACTTGGGCGTGGCGGACGTGGATCACCCAGGCGTATAAACCTCTACGTGACAAAGAAGCAAAAGGACAATCCGTGTCACTGTCAGGAGGCACAGGGAGCGTCAGCAGGGTGCCAGGGCCACCGGCTAGATCGTCGGCCACGGCTGGGGCGACTGGTAACGCAGGGAA
>NW_017728916.1:25743011-25759123 GCF_001723895.1 Crocodylus porosus
CCCAGCTGACTTCCTGCCTTTGGGCAGGGGGCTGGACTCGATGATCTCCCGAGGTCCCTTCCAGCCCTAATGTCTATGAAATCTATGAATCCACAGCAGTCAACAATCAACACTCACTCAGCAGACAGCAGTCACTCTCAGAGCACACCCTGCACCAAACAAACAAACAGTCAGCTAGACCAAAAGGTACAGGCAGCTGGATAACTTATCTTTCCCAGGCAGGATCTAGTGTCAAAACAACAATCTTTTGTTTGTTTGTTTTTAAGTGGCATGTGCTAATGCTTCAGCAAAGACTAAAACTGGAGGGTCTTGCACCCTTCTCAGACTCAGACTTATTGCCAGATTTAGGATAATGAATGAATTTTACTTGTTGGGGACTTGGTGGGGTGTGAAGAGAAGGGGAGGGAGGAAACAGAAGTGGGTGGTTGCTTTCCTCTGCAGTGCAGAGGGAAGGCAAGGAGAGGGGATGGAAGGGAAGGGGATGGTTGCCTTCCTCTAGAGTTCCTAGTATCTCTTGAGTCCACGTTACTGGTACTGACTTTGCAGTGGCAGTATACTGACAGCCCCCTTTTCACTACTTTACCAGTGGCAAGTTAAGGTGTTTCTAGTGGTGTCTCATTTTGTGAGATAGTTGATTATGCAGTTTTAAAAACAGGTTAGACATGGACTTATGTAAGGAACATAGGGACAGACTTGCAAGGCCAGATTCCATGTTTCTGCTGATTTAAACAGAAAAACACTAAGTGTTTGACAATAGTAACACAAACAATGTAAATGAAACCCATTTTCATAAAAAATTACACTCATTATGAAGAGTCAAAACTTAACTGATTATATCTGAAAGGCCATCCAAGTTAAAGAGTTATCAAATGTTTGTCAAAATTGTTCCTTTTGCTAGGGTAGGTGGGAGGTCTCCATGATCAAACATCTCATTTGCATATGCCCAATCAGATTGCAGGCAGATGCATGCAATTAATGATTGTTTAGCCATGAGTATGAACCTAAAGAAGAAGGAAGAGGTTAACAGTGGACCTGAGTTGTTGCAGAAACTGAACAACTAACACATAAGAGTTCCTTGGTCACAGGAACCATCTTTCAAGGCATAAGTATGTTTTTAAAATTTCTCTCTGATATGATTTCTTGCTAAACTTACATTTAGCTTTCCAATAAAGTGATTATCCTCAGGAGAGCAAGGCATGGAATCATACAATCATAGACAGATATGGTTTGAAGGGACCTCAAGAGGCCATCTAGACCAACTCCTGGCTCAAAGTAGGACCATCCCAAACTAGATCATTCTAACTAGGGCCTTGATGAGCCAAGCCATAACAACCTCCAAGGATTTAAATTTCCACCGCTTCTAGGTAACCTATTCCAGTGCTTCACAACCCTCCTAGTGATAGAGTTTTTCATAATACACACCCTAAACTTCCCATGATGCAACTTAGTACAGTCTAGCTCCATCCTCTTTGGAACCCCTCTTCAGGTAGATGAAGGTTTCTATCAAATACCTCTTGTCTTTTCTTCTCTTCTCTTCTGCAGACTAAATAAACTGAGTTCCCTTAGCCTCTCCTCACAAGTCATGTGTCCTAGCCCCCTCACCATTTTCATTGTCCTATGTTGGACTCTTTCCAACTTGTCAACATCTTTTCTGTAGTGGGAAACCCAAAATTGGACACAGTACTCCAGATGTGAGTTCACCAGTGTTGAACAGAGGGGAAGAATCACTTCTGGCAACAATCCTACTAATGGAGCCCAGAACACTATTAGCCTTCTTGGCAACAAAGTGCACACTATTGAGTCATAACCTACACACAGTCCACGGTAAACCCCAGGTCCTTTTCCGTGGAGGTGCTGCTTAGCCAGTTGGTCCCCAACTTATACCAGTACATGGGATTTTTTCATCCTTAGTGCAGGAATTTACACTTGTCCTTGCTGAACCTCATAAGATTCATTTTGGCCAAATCTTCCAATTTGTGTAGGTCATTCTGAATCATAGCCCTATCCTCCAGAATATCTACTACTCCCTCCAGCTTTGTGTCATCTGTGGGCCCAATCCATCCCATTTTCTAGATTGTTAATGAAGATATTGAAAAAAACAGCCCTGAGACTGACCCCTGGGGCACACCACTTGATACCATCTGCCAAATAGGCATCAAGCCATTAATAACCACCCATTGAGCCTGATGCTTTCCATTCACTTTACCATCTACAGTCTACAAACCATACGTCCTTAGCTTGCTTGCAACAATGCTGTGGAAACCCTATCAAAAGCCTTAATACAGTGAAGGTATATCACATCTGCTGCTTTCCCCACATCCACAGAGACAGTTATCTTATCATAGAAGGCTATCAGGTTGGATAGGCATGAATTTCTTTTGGTGAATCCATGTTGACTGTTCCTGATCATTTCCTTCTCCTTCACGTGCTTATAGGTGGATTCCTTGAGGACCTGCTCCATGATTTTACTGTGGACTGAGGTGAGGCTGACTAGTCTGTTGTTCCTTGGATCATCCTTCATCACTTTTTTAAAGATGGATACTATATTTGTCCTTTCCCAATTGTCTGGAACCTCCCCCAATTGCCATGAGTTTTCAAGGATAATGGTGAGCAGCTTTGCAATCACATCAGCCAACTCCCTCAGCACCCTTGGATGCAGTGTATCTGGGTTGCCTCCCCCATTCAGTAAGGGACTCATACTTTCCCTAACCTTCCTCCTGCTGCTAACTTACTTGTAGTAATCCTTCTTGTTACTCTTCACATCCCTTGCTAACTGCAAATCCAACTGATCTTCCTGATTTCATCCCTGCATGCCTGAGCAATATTGTATTGCCCCTTCTTAGTCATCTATCCAAGCTTCCATTTCTTGTAAGCTTCTTCATTGTGTTTAAGATTACCAAAGAGTTCTTTACTAAACAAAACTGGTTGTCTGTCATATTTGCTATTTTTGCTGCACAATGAGATATTTTGTTCCTGTGCTCTCAGTAAGGTTTCTTTAATATACAAATAGCTCCTCTGGACTCCTTTCCCCCTTGGACTGGCCTCCCAGGAGATCTTGTTCACCAGTTCCCTGAGGGAGTCCGTGTCTGCTTTTTTGAAGTCCAGGGTCCTTACTCTATTGTTCTCCTTCCTTTCTTCTGTGAAGATCCTGGACATGATCATCTTGTGGCCAATGAAACCCAAGTTGCCATTGACTTCTACGTTCCCCACTAATTCTTCCCTGTTTGCAAGTATGCTCTCTGTTCATTCCAAGACCCTGTCTGACATAGCAGGCTCCCTTTGTCCCACTCTAGGGATAGTGGGCTTCCCTTCAATTTGTCTGGGATAATTTGGACAGGGATAATCCTAGGTCAACCAATGAGTTGGCTAGATGATCTCCAGGGGTCCTTATCACTCTATGTTTCTATAATTCTATTGATATATATCTGGTGCTGTACATGCACAGTGCACACAGTAGAGGCTGCAGGCTCTACCAGTAGGAAATTGTATACCTAATTGACATAGAAATACTGGTAAAAACACTATCTATTTTTATGATAAAATATGCTTTACTTGTGTTTTACTTAACACTATGTTTTACAAGTATTTCTATGTATAGAAATGGACCAGCAGGGACAAGTATTTCTATGTATAGAAATACTGGTAAAAACATGAAACAGAAAGAAGAGCAAGCTTGAGACAAGCCCCAGGAACATACAGTGAAATAGCTCCCTGGACCACTGGATGACAGTGTTGCTCTGTCAAAGTGCTGGTGAAAAATGGGGCATGTAGCACAAAAGGAGGCATTTTTTTCATATATTTTATTTGACCAATTGTATAGTAGGGAGTGGGTTTAGATTAGGTTTTGGGCAGAAAACTGCCCTTCCCTTGGTGCACACTGATCTAAGTAGCAGATAAAATCATTTTTCCATATGTAAATGAATAGAGTCTGCTTGAAGAAATGGAGGAGAGCTGTAAACTAGGTGCAAATATGTGTTATGAGGAATGGTTAAAAGAAGAGAAATGCCATAGTAGGCATAGTAGGCAACCTAATATACTGAAGAGCAAGATCATTCAAGGAGAAAGACACTCCTTGTAACTGTAGATTACAGGAAGGTTTAGTAGAAGTAATTAGTAGATTATAATAAGATAGGAGGTGAGGTAGATTTGCACCTTATAGACCAGTGGGGACAGAATTTTTTTACAGGCACAGGTGGTGGTGGTGGGGAACGTGCCTCCCTTGAGATTGGCCCCCAACTTAGCACCACTCAGGATGGGGCTGTTTTTTTGCCATGTGGACTGGTGGCATGTTGCGGGGGGGGGGCACTCAGTGGTGCCACAGAAGTATAGGAGTGGATACGGGGCTTTTGGCCCACCCCCAGGCCTGCCCACAAATTGTGTCCTCCAGACTCAGGAGGCACCAGTCACCCCTGTTGATAAGCTATTACTAATTATCCCTGCACCCTCCTCAGTGCCACTTCAATCCTCTTTCCCTAACTGATCCACTGCTCTGATTTATGCTGTTTTCCCTGTGTTCCCAACCCAATATGCTGTTCTGAATTCTTATTTCCCTGTGGTCACCACTCTTATTCTCTGATTTCTAATTCCTGCCATATTTCTCCTGTGCTGCCAGTCTCCTCTCTGATCTGCCATTTGCCATACACAGAAGCTGCCCAAGACACTTATGACACATATGCTTCAGGTTTGCACCCTTGTTATAGACGAATTAATTCAGAGTTGTAAAAGATTTTGTATGCAGCAGTTACCTCATCAGGGGTTGGCATGCAAAAACTGTAGTAAGCTGTTGCCTGCTTCATATTGCTTAATTCACAGTGTCCAAGAAGGCTATGACTTTCTGTTCGCAGACCTAACTTTTGAAGGTATTTTGTAGTTTCCCTTGAGAACAAGGATTATGAGGTCATAAAAAGAATAGTTGCTATGTGAAAGTGTTCCCTTACAGGTGCTCCTATTTCTTTGTCCTTCATATTTTTTTGAAAGAATTTATTCTGGAGCATAGTTTCTGTTTAATTTCAGCTGCATAATTTCCATTGGTGAATTTGTTGCATTGGATGGACTATACCCCTCTCTTGATAGACATGTGTAGGGTCCATGAATTCTGCTGGTTTTAATTGGGGTAAGGGTGTGTGGATTTCAGTGACAGTGGAGCTGTGTTCACAGGTTTTATATTTATTAAGGCAGGGTTGTGTCCTAACTGGTTCCTGTTGATCAGAGGGGAATGTACTTAGGTTTGTGCATTGTTTGGCAGCCAAGAATGGAGGGTGTGGGTACTAGGGATATTTCCCTCAAAGTCTAATCTTTCAGAATACAGGCTGCAATTGTTTGATGATCCTTCTTACAGAGTCCGGTTTAGGATGGTATGTGGCAATCAGGAGTGTGCAGTCATTGGGGATTTTCTGGGGTCTTCTTTTGATACTGTGATAGGTTACTGTGGGGTATTTGAGTGGCTTGCTCAAAGACAGAATCTGATCTGTTTCTATTTTGGAGTGAATAAACTCTTCATAGCTACAGTGATAACCCCACTACAACCTCCCTCTATGTGAAGTAAGATGTAAGCAGAGGCCAGCTTATCTTGGCTCTTGCTGTAGAAGAAATCACACTTCAAAGGAGCAGCTTGTGCATATCTCCAACTAATAACATATGTATCTTTACCAGCTAGCAAAAGCTGGCACAGAAGGTTCAGTCCCAGAGGAACACGTTCCCCTAATAAACTCTGTAATTCAGCAACGAGTCATCCCCATCACTGGGCTTTGTAGTACACTGGGTCCTTGCTATTTATTCCAATATGAGTCTGAATATACAGAGTGGATGAAGTCTTGAATTTTTGTCTCAAGCAATGTTATGTTTCCAATATAGGTTGTATTATCTCACAGAGAGGATGACTGGGGAGCTTTGGATATGTTCAGGGCAGTTAGCAATCTTCATTCCAGCTGGATGTTTCCCCATTCACCTACTGCCTGCCTAACACATGATACAATTGCTCACTTAGTATGCAGGCAGAAGTTACATTTTTTGTACATTTGGCATTCAATGGAGTGCAGACAGAAGTTACATTTGTCATAAGTTACCCCCTGAAATTGGTCTACAGCCATATTGTGATACACATGCATTGGTGCAGACCACTTGTCTGCACTTAAAAAAGTGGCTGATGGCATAATAAATTAACCCTCATCAAATGAGGGATCAGATGAAGGCACTCCACTTTCGAGTACCTTAGGGAACTTGTGTTTTCTAGATTTAATCTGTCGCAGGATTGGGACTGGTTGATGTTGCCCAGCCCCACCCCTGGGGCAGTCTGCAGGAAGGGAGGGCAGAGAGGGAAGGGAGATGAGCTACCCACTGGGGTTTTCCAAGGCTGAGCTGGGTGGGGGATGCAGTCCCTCCACCTCACTACCCCACAGTCATCCACCTTCCAGCTTAAGCCAAGCAAACCTCAGTCTGCAGCTTGCTGCCCCTCCCCTCTCCCACCTCCCTTTCTGCAGACAACAGTGGAGCTGGGAGAAGGGGTGTGGCTGGGGAAGACGGGTGGCTACTCCACTGCAGGCAAGCTCCCTGGGCTTCTACAGCCAGAGTCGATCCCCCCACCACCAACCCAACAGGAGAATATCTGTTGGGACGGGGCAGGGGGTCTAACTCATGCTGCAAAGTGTGGCAGTAGGGGGTGCTCCTGCACTGAGTCACCCACCTCACTGTGCCCAACAACCTTCCAGGCTTTGAGTGCCTCCCTGGGGGCACCTTATGTCTGGCCGACGCCCTTCTTGGAGCTCACCTGCTAACCTGGGGTTAGAGCTGCCATCCAGGGACTGGCCTGATCCTGGCACTGTGCCTCCTAGGAAACACAGGCCTAGTCACCCTCGAGGGTACTCAACTCACTTCAAGAACTTGGGGTGCTTCCCTCAGTCTGAAGCACAAATAGTGGTCTCCCTTATTGAGCTGAACCAAGGGGACCCCAAGGCATAAGACCCACTTCGAATAAGTCTTCCATGCTAGGTACAAAGGAGAACTTTACTGGTTACAAGGAGTAGGGTTGGAATAGGGTACAGAGTAGAGCAATGTCAGAGAAATCCCACAGAGCAAACAGGGTGGCTGGGGTAGCCTTTGATCATGCATTTGAGTTACTGCAAGCGATATATCTAGTTAGATCTCAGGTATCTTATTCACAAGTATCATCCAGAGGCAGATGGAGATTCCCTTTGGAGGCAGGCAGTTCATTGATCATGAGTTTCCAGAGAGAGCAAGTTTCAGATGGTCCAGTTCTTCTCTCTGAGTTTTCATCATGGCTATTGCCCCTCCTCCTGGGCAGTCCTTAACTTAAATAGCCCTTATGACCACATTTACCTGGTCCAATGGAGGCCAGCATCTGTTGGTTGCCAGCCAACCAATTTGAAATGCATCACTGGTTGCTGGGCAGACTGGCAGAGTCTCTAGCCCCCTCCCAATCAGGTTGGCATTGCTTAACAAAGGGATCATAAGCCCCTCACCCAGGTATGTGATGCCAGTCATGTAGGCAGAATGAGCAGGTTTCCCCCCTCCCCCAGGAATGTATCCAACTTGAGTTACAACTCAGGGTTACCTAAAGAGCCCATATTAACCAAATTGTCACAGAGCAGAGTTTTGGGGGAGAAACAGAGGTGGCCTTCTGCCACACAAAGCACTATGAGTTAGTGTGGGGGGTTGCATGCTTGTCAGTGTCCACAGTGTCCTACCACCACATAGGCATCAGCTAAAAGCAGCAGCTGCTCTCACACATGTAAGGTAGAATAATTTTTTTTCTGTGTGGCATTACAACTACCTCTGGCTCTTCCAGGTCACCGATTTCTTATGAAAGATAGGCATTGGTTAGCAGCTGCAGCATGTACATCCTAAAAAGTTCCAGGTCCAACCTTGCTTCCTATAGGAAAGATTACACTGTTTGCATTTCACAGGGAAGGAAGTTAGAGGATGATTTCCACACAGGTTTCTCCTACAGATAATGTAATTTGGTCTTAAGTCTCTTGATGGTTTGTTTTGTTGTTTTGTTTTTTGTTGTTTTTTAATGAAACCTATTCCACAACAGCAGGGATCTTTTCTCTTAAAAGACAATGTTTTGTTGTTGTTGTTTTCTTTTTTTAAGGAAAATGTTTGTTTTTAAGTGTATGGTTATGATAAGGACATTACAATTGGACTATTTGTTGCAAGTCAAATTCAAAATATTTTGTTTTGCTTTGGAGAAACTGAAAATGTCTATTTTCCCTTTTTTTCCCCCCAGGACTTTCCCCTTTAAATTCACATTCTGGGTTCCTACTAAAATGTCACTTTTATAGGTTTCCGTTTTATATCCCTTACTAACAAAATGAAAGCAAAGTGTCACAGAAGTGTAAATTCAAAGAAAATATGAAAATCCAAAAAAGGAAAATGAAATGAAATGAAACAATATTTTAGTTCAAAATTCAATGGAAATTCTCATGGAAGACAACAAAGAAAAGTTGATACTATAATAAAAAAATATTTAACAGTACCTTTACTTGCACTGATGAGCTCCAGTAGAAGCTATACTTGGCAAAGCTGACTACTGCCATCGACGACCTCACCATGGCGAAAGTGCCAGGCCTTGACATATTATCTGCTTAAATTCTAGATGACCTTCTGTAACTTCCTTAGTCCAGGACTCCTTCTTATCTTCCATGAGAGACTTGAGGATGAAATCTTAGCAGTCAGCTGCTGGTGTGAACAGCCTTCACTTTTCTCCCCAAGAACGGGGATCTTGATGACATTAAGAACTGGCATATAACTTAATTTCTGTATACTAATTGCAAAATCCTTGGCAAGGCCCTAGCCAACCAGCTCAAAATAGTTGTGGTATTAGGTGTAGGCCCCAAGAAGAGCTACTGTTTACCTGGCAGAACCACATGGAAGAGCCTGTTCCTGCTCTGCAAGCAGATGCAAGCTGTGAAGCTTTTTGGCTTGGTAACAAGGAACCTGAGCCCTGTTACTAAGAAGCACAATGGCTCCTTTTAAGAACAGGACTTTCAGGGCACAGCAGGCCAGCAGAGCCAGGGTTAAAAGCTGAGCCTGGCTGGCTAGGTGATTGGACTGTCAGGTGACCAGAAGAGAGCTCAGGCCAGAGCTATATAAACACTGGTCTGAGCTGGCCAGGGGGAACTGTAGGGGTAATTAGTTGGTAGCTAGGATTCACCATTAGAGTTACTGCTAGCCTTGGCTGAGACTGTACACATGTCAGCTCTGGCAGCATAGAATACAGGACCAGATCCAGCTGCTGGATTGGTTGGTCACAGTGGTGGAGGAGCACCTGATGGATTCATGGGCCTGGCACAAGGATGACACTGCCCTCAGGGAGGTGAAGGACCAGTGTGAGGAGGTGAGGGGATAGGGGATTGGTAGAAGGCTCATGGGGGGGCAAGTGTCTCCCCTAGATTGGCCGCTGCTGCTTCTGCTGCTGCTGGCCTCTGCAGGCAGTCACCACTCCCCCCTGCTTCCCCCCCCACCGCAACCGGTGGCTTCTGCAGGCAGTCGCTGTTTGCCACCCTGCCGCTGCCATTGCCTACACCATTGCTGGCTTCTGCAGGCAGTCACCACTCACCACCCCACCGCCAATGCCACCAGCACTGACACTCAAAAACTGTGCCCCCCTCCCCATTCTCAGAGGCACCATTCACCCATGGGTGAGGATCTGGGTGGACCAGCACAAGGTGAGGGACTGGGTGGACTGGCAGTTCTAGGCCATGCTCCTGGCCCTGGAAGAGAGGCATGTGAAGGCCCTGGAGGAGTCATCTGTCCTGGTTGACAGGTCAATGGAAGCCATGGAGGAGGACCACTGGTGCTGTACATTGTCCTGGCCCTGGTGGTTGCCTTCATGCAGCCCACTACCCTGACCCTGGCCCTATCACTGCCTGCTTCTGAAAGCTGTCCACCATGGAGCAGCAGGCTCCCCCATGAGCCTGGGTCAAGCTGCAGCAGCACCTCCACTGGCCAGGAGTCCCTGGTACATGACACTCATTCAGCAGTCAGCACTCACTCCCAGCTTCTCAGAGCATACCCTCCATGAAACAAATAAACAGTCAGCTAAACCAAAGGTACAGGCAGCTGGATCACTTAACTTTCCTGGGCAGGATCTGGTGCCTGGCCTGGCTTCTCTCCTCCTTCTTCCTCCCTCATTTTGTGTCCAGCAACTGCCTGCAAACTTTTCCCTTGTTGGCAGTCACTGTTCACTGGCTTCCTGGTCACAAGGTCCCTGGTCACCTGGGGAGTCTCCTTTTATACCTTTCTGGGCCTGGACTAACTCAGGCCCAGGCAGCAATCCCACAGGGGTCAGCAATACCACAGAAATCAACAATCAACCCTCACTCAGAAGTCAGCAGTCACTTCCAGCTTCTCAGAACACCCCTCCCACCAAAACAAACAATGTAGAATTTATTGCAATCAAAAGAATAAGCACTGCTGGTTGTTCATGTCCATTCATATCCATAATATGTGCTGCCAAGCAATCACACGCAAGGGCCACCCAACCAGCTTCTCCTTGTGCATATCTCTTCAGTCCCTGAACTGCTGCCCAGCCATGTTTCTGTCTGGCCACTGAATATCATGCTTCTTCAGCCCGTGAATTGCTGACAATTCCTCTGTGGGTCTCACAGATGTTGCGGAACATGCAGGCTGCCACTACAAAGGCCATATTTTCTGGCTTCATCTTGACTTGCATACATGACTCACCAGAAGTTAAGCATCTTCCATCATCCTTTCAGTTGGACAAAGGCACATTCAACAGCCATCCTGCAACTACTCAGATGGTAGTTGAAAACCAGCTTCTGTGGGTCCATAATGTTCCCTCCATAAGGCTTCATGAGCCAGGGCTTTGGGGAGTAGGCAGTGTCTGCTATTGTAAGTGGAGGAATGGCAACACTGTGGATCACCGTCTTGACACTCCCGGTGCATAGTGTCCTTTCTCCATAAGGCCAGGCAGGGGAGAGTGTCGGAACATGCATGAGTCATGTGTGCTGCCAGCTCACACAGTAAAAATGCTCATGACCCAGCTCTTGTGGTCCACTATGGCTTGCAGGATCACAGAGGCAAATTCTTTCCTGTTTGTTAAAGACCTTCCCCTCCCCAAAGGGGGCTGCACTGGGATGTGAGTGCTGTCTAATGTCCACATGCAGTTAGGGAACCCCATGGCACTAAAGCCATCTATGACTTCCTAAGGATTCCCCAGTCACCACCCCAACCATGCAGGGAGCCATGCCAAACTGGTTTCTGATGTAGTGGAGGCTGGATGGGGTGGCCAGTTTCATGATGGCCATGGCCACTCTCTTGTCTGGTGGGAAGGCTTGACTCATGCTAGTGTCCTGCCTCTCAATATTTGGCCCCATCATTGAGATGATATGATAAAATATCTCCCTGGTCATTCAGAATGTCTCCAGCCACTGCTGATAATTCCAAGTGGTCAGCACAATTCACTCCCACCAGTCCAAGCCTCCTCTTAAAGACCCTCGAGGTAGGAGAAAGCACCACCTCCCTTGGAAGCCCATTCTAGATTCTGGCAACCCTTACCATAAAGAAGTTCTTCCTGATGTCTAACCTAAATCTGCACTTAGTTTGTGCCTATTGTTCCTAGTTATTCCAAGGGGTGCCTTAGTAAACAGAGCATCTCTTATTCCTTGCTGCCCACCCCCCATGCCGATGAATTTGTATGTGGCCACACAAGATCACCTCGTAGCTTTCTCTTGAGGAGGCTGAAGAGATCCAGGGCCCACAATCTCACTTCCTAGGACTTTGACTGTAGGTCCCTAACCATACAAGTGGCCCTCCTCTGAACCCTTTCAAGGTTGTCCACATCCCTCTTGAAGGGGGGCTGCCCAAAACTCGATGTAGTACTCCAACTGCAGCCTAACCAATGCCACATAGAGGGGAAGTATCACCTTCCTGGATCTGTTTGTTGTGCACCTAATAATGCATGATAAAGTGTGGTTGGCTTTACTGATTGCTTCATCACATTGATAACTCATGCTCATCTCGGTGTCAACAATGACTCCAAGATCCCTTTCTGCTTCTTTGCTACTGAGAAGGTACTCCCCAGCCTATAAGTGTGCTGATGATGCCTTCTCCTTAGGTGCAGCACCTTGCAAGTGTCCTTGTTGAACTGCATTCTATTCTGTTCTGCCCACTTTTCCAACCTGCCTGGATCTTTCCCTGCCGTCTAGTTTGTTAACTTTACCCCATAATTTGGTATCATCTGTGAATTTGGACAGAGTGCTTTCCATGCCCTCATCCAAGTAACTGATGAAGATATGACGATAGCGTGGATGTTCCTCCTGTTGTTTCTCAACACAGCCTAGTCAGCTTTCACTTCTTCACATGCCTCTTGGTTTTCCCAATCCTTAGAATCTCTCCAAGTGCCCATACCCATGTCCTCATGTAAAGTTTGGGGACATGCTAACACTGGATATGCTATCATGGTTATCCAGCAGTACTGCATGTCTTGTATTATTTTCAAGACCTGCAGTAATTTAATCAGCAGCACTGTCACCTAATCCTCCTTCTGATCACCCATGTCCTCCAGAATCTCCATGTTGGAGGAAGATTAACTGCGTTGTTCTCCATTCTCCACTTCCCATTCCTCACACGTTTCATCCTGATTCTCTATTTGGCCCATCTCTATCACCAGCCACTTCTCAGATCTCACCCATTTCTCAGGTTAACACTGTCCCCTGCACCAAGCGGGGGGGAGGAGGGGTTGGACTGGAGCTCTGTTTAGCTGCATTCAGTAGATGACCACTGTTTTTTCAACAAGTAACCTGGGGGCACTGGGTGTTTGCACAACTTTTGTTTGGCCCTGAGATAAGCAACAGATGTTCTGATGCATTAAGTCTTTCTTTAAGACAACAGTAGTATAATCAAGCTTGCAAACATAAGATATTGCCATAGTCCTCTCCTTTTAATATAGGACCAGTGAACTGAATACTTTTGTGAGGTCAGAGAAAACATACTGTGCTTCTGCAGTAAAATTGTTTTATTCAGCAATACAAAATGGCCTCCTTTCTGGGACTAACTAGGCAAAGACAGGCAAAAACACAAGGAGGCAGGTGTGATCAATTTTTGCAAGATTCCAGGTCAGTAAGCAGCCACCCCAATGGACAATGGCCTCATTTAGCCTGTGCTCATGCCCACCACCATGTCTTTGTTGGTAAATGGGGTGGGTGCTTCATCACTTCTGGGTGTTGTGAGACTTCACAATCTCTGGAATTGTAAAAAATTCTCATGCAGAGATGGCATGTGTATAAAGCCAACCCTAAATTTTGTCAGTGACCTTTGGTCAAACACTTGCTGTTGACCATAAACTGTTTTGCTGTGTCTCATAAAGCCAAGGCCAGCAGTACAGACATGACAGAGCAGGAGGTTGATACCTCCAATGCCCGTGGAACCATATAGACCCGAGAAGAACTGCAGGACTTAATCAACATTTGGTTGGAGCAAAAGATTGTAGACCAGCTGGAAAGTCAGAGAAATAAGCCTGTTTATGTCGCCATTGAAAAAGCCATGCAGGTGTGAGGGTACAATCATGAGTGGACCCAGGTCCAGTGCAAGATCAAGGCCCAGAAATCTGTGTTTTACTGTGCCAAAGATGCAAACTCTCATTCTGGGGGAAGGTGCACAATTGTTCCTTTCTTTGACCAGCTGTCCATCATTCTTTCCAAGGATGCAGGTGACACTCCTGGTATGCCATCTTTCAGGACCAGGGTTGTGGAGGAGGAGAGCACACCAACAGAGGCAGCGCCTCCTGAGGGTGAAACTATGAGCATGTTGGAGCAGTATGGAGACAACTCCATGCTCCCGGGTGGTGGGGACTGCCAAGAAAAACAGTGGTACACCTGATACCATGTGAAGAACTGCTGCAGTACAGAAGAAAACCTCCCACAAATTGCATATCACCCATCCCTGTAACCCATATGGAAAATCCTCAAACAATTGCAACTCATACTAGAAAGAGACCCTATTCTTAAAGAGATCTTCCCAGAGCCACCCGTCCTAGCCTTCAAACAAGCACTGAACCTCACTAACCTCATCACCAGAAGCAAGCTCCACATCAAATGTATCCAGACCATGCCATGACAAGGAATGCAAAACCTACCAACACATCTCTACCACCCCTACAATTACTATACCCCACAACAAAGCCATCAGCATTTCCAGATCTTACAGTTGCACCTCCAGAAATGTAATATATCTCATCCAATGCACCAAATGCCCTGATGGAAAATATGTAGGAGACACCAAACAACAACTGCAAACCAGAATGAATGCACACTGGAAATCTATCAAAGACAGGAATTGCCTGTGGGGGCACATATCTCACAAGAAAACCACTCTCGCTTCAATCTCTCAGTCCTGATCCTCAAAGACAACTTACAAAACACTTCCCAGAGCTGAGCCTTATGAACTCCACTCCATCAACCTCCTGGATACTAAAAATCATGGACTAAATATAGACATTGGATATATGACACGTTATAACCTGCCTGACGTTTGACTCCCCAGGTACCTCTCCACTATTCATCCCCCTTTTCTCTTCCCCCCATCCCAAGAAGCCTGTCTCTCACCCATTGACTCCTCAATCTACATTTTCATTGACTACCTGTCTTGTATGCATACCAAACCAGCCTCTGGCCTCTGGCTTCTTTACTTTTCATTCCATCCAGGAAGAGCACACACCAACTGCTGAAACTTCCTAAGCCTGATGAAGGGTTTTTGAACCCAAAAGCTTGCTTAATAATTGTTTTCCAATTATTTAAGTTTGTCTAATAAAAGATATCAGATTCACCCAAAGAACTGTGTCTGCCTATGTCCTTAGACCAACACAGATACAACCTACACCAGTGGTATACCTTGAACTTGTCCCCAGTGCCCCCCACCCCAATTCCATGGACTAGCACAGATGATGAGGTGGAGGAGGAGGAACAGGAAGAAACTGATGTGTTTTATCTTCACAATAACACTTAATCATCGCTTTCTGTTCCTGAGACCCAAGAAGATGTGCTACTGGTGATTCGTTAGTATCTTGTAATGTGCCTCTTGCCACTGGCAGGCACTGCTCGGATACATGCAGGTTTGATTTGAGGGGCTGGGGGGAAATTCATGTGTCACTGGAGGTGGGTCACCATGCTCTTTAGGTGGTGGTGGGGTTCATTCTCTTTTGGGGTTGGGTAGCTCAGAATGCAACAGATGCCAAACACATTTTTTTTGCTTTAATTGTTTGCATCTGGCATGGGCAGTGGCAGCCATGGATGTGTTTCTGAACTGTGTACTTGTAAGATTTTTGTGGTGTCTGATTCCATGCCTCCAGGCATTTTCTCCACAGCAGGGTATGGGGTGGGGGTGTGAAGTTTCCTTCTCTTGGGGGAAGGAAATGTCACAAAACCAGGAAGACTTTTTTCATTCATTTATCAGCTACTTCACCCAATGGTGCCCCAAACCTTGCCCCCCTGCTCACACTACAAGGTACATGTGATGCAGGCAGCAACGCTCATGAGAAAGCTCACTGGAGGTTTTGGTGGAGTCATCACAAGCCAGAGTGTCAGGCACAGAAGCTTGGCGGGACTCAATGTGTTCTGATCATGCCTTCCACTAGAAGGTGCTAGGCTGCATTGACTGCTTGGTAGACATGGCCATGGAGTGTCATGTTGATTACCAGAGGTCATAGGACTTGATAAATGATGACCTGCAGTGCTTGCTGAAGCACCTCTTTAAAAAGTGGGTACCACTTCAGAAAGGAAGAAGTAGCTCCACTCGGCTTGCCTCTTTCCAGGAGGTGGCCAGAAGCATCACAGACTGTTCCCCCAAACACAGTGCAATCAGGGGAGGGCCAGGCAACCACCACTGTGGTTTGATGGTGGGATGAAGGCAAAAAAGTCCAAGTGACTGACTGCTTACTATATTTTGGTGTACCTTACAATAAAACCTCATGTTATCCTGGTATTCTGCAACTGGTTCCATATCTTTGAAGGGCTCACCAAATCCCCCTGACACTGCTGGGTGGGGAAGGGGAATTTTGTTCATGTTTTGGTTTTATTTATTTATTTTTTCATTTTGCTGCTTGCTGCTTTTCCTGGGTGCTTGCTGCATGGGGT
>NW_017728916.1:25759223-25791315 GCF_001723895.1 Crocodylus porosus
GGGGGTGGCGGAGATGTGGTGGCTGGCAATCTTTCATATATAGGTACACAGGGGGTTGCCTGGTGGGTTCCCCTTCACAGGTCTGGCTGGCCTATTGGCCTGCACACCAGTAATTTGCCAAGGCAACAGCCACTCTGAGAATTCACTTTGGAAGCCAGGTTGTTTTTGATTTGACCCCCCTCAGTTTGGAGAAGGGAAGCATATTCCTAATATTCCTGTGGCTGGGTGGGGGTGAATAATGAAATCTCTCTCCCTGGGGTTTGCCTGACGTGCTTTGGAATGATGGAAGGAGGTGAAGTTAATTCCCCATTGTGAGAGGGTGTAGTAAATCACCCCAGAAGCCGGATAAAAGAAAACTGATTTATTAGTAATTTCCCTACAGGTTGTGGGGAACCCTGGCTGTTTTCACAACTCATGGTCTTCCTTTCGCCCTCCACCACTGTGCAGCCCACTCCCCCAAGCCAGTTAGCTTCACTCCAGTCCCACTCTCTTTTCTCTTTCCTGCTGGTACCAGCAGAACCTTTCTCCATGGGACCTTCTCTCAGCCAGTAAGTTTCTCCTCTCTTCCTCACCTCCTTGCTTTGCCAGTCACTCGGGTTACCTACACACAGTCAGCTGTTATTATAAGCAAGCAGCTCCAGCACTGGGTCTGCCACTCCTGGTGTCCCCGCTGAATCTCTCCATGCTGTGCCACAAGGGGGAAGAGGAAAACCCCTTGCTGTGGACTTAAGTACCTGCTGGCTCCTAATTAGATAACATTCACCCCCAGTTCAATCTCCTTCCCAACTGTGTTTACTAAGTAATTAACTTTGCTCTGTTCCTGACCTGACTCTCCCCTATACTTGCAACTTTGTAACATCAAAGGAACAGGGCTGTCTTTGCCCTGTTACAGTTCCCAGCAAGGGTAAGTGGTGTGTCACCCCTTAAAAGCCTTGCTTGCATTTTGGCAAGCCAGACACACCTTGCAAAGGTGCCCACAGAGTCTCATACCTGCCCAGTCTTTTCTGCCTATGAGGGGGGAGCTGGTGTGGTGGGGTGCTGGCTGGGTCACCCTTCACAAGCCTGGCTTGCACACAAGCATTTAGCAAAGCCAGAAACTTTGCAAAGGCACTTTTTCTGCCTTTTTTTTGCTCTCTTTTCCAGCCAAGCACCAGACTGTTTTGGTTTTTACTACACAAAACAAGGCTGTAGTGGGCGGGGATCCTGCCCTGCTCAAGACCTATAAATTAGGGGGGCAGTGGTTGGAGTGCACATTCGCTGTATTGATGAAGGAGGTTTGAGGTGGGTGAGAGATGGCAGCACACCAGAGGCAGAAGGACTCAGCCCAGTGGGAAGAGTTGCCCTTGGGGGGCACTGGAATGCAAATCCAGAATTTGAGAAGGCTGTAGGATGCTGAAGTGGGGTGCAGTGAAGCTTTGAGTGCTGGATGAGTGCAGCTTTCCAATGCGAGACTTGAAAGAGGACTTGTGATGTGCTCCACAGGCGGCACCTTTACATATTGGTAAATGACACGTGACACTTGTCTGTGCCCTGAGGGGTTTGTGTGGTGGGGGGTGTTTACTTCAACTTTCTGGTAAACTGGGTTTGTGGATTGTTTTTGTTGTGAAGGAAGGTACACGAGGTGCACAAGAGGGACTGCATGTTGGTTTTCAATAAAAATTCCTATCCTCTTCCTATGCTCCCTCCCTCTGATTTTTAGCTCCCATTCAACTGCTAGCTGCATGCTGCTTGCTCCCACTGCTGGTGACAACAGGCAGAAGAGGAGAGGAAGAGAAGAGGAAGAAGAGAAAGAGTCTGGTGCCACTTCCTTCAGCATTCTCTCAACTATTATGCTATTGGATATTATAGCATGTATTGTACTATAGTAGACTTTTCTTATGTAGACTTATATAGAGACTTATATTATCTGTAGCCTATGTATCATATAGACTTATATTAAATAGACTTATAGAATAGTTCATACAGTAGACTTTTAGTATACATTATACTCATATATTAGAGTGTTATTATAATATTAATAATTGTAACATAATAATAATAATGATCGTGTCTTAGTAATGATTGTAGCTGGTCTGGTTTTAATTTTGGACTTGGTGCCCAGAAAATTAATTGTGATTTTGCAATTGTTTTTGCCCAGCAAGCCTGGCTTGGAGAAGGACACTTAGATTGGTGGAACATTTCCACCAATCAGGTAACAGCTGGGAGGGGCTTTCTCCAGCCCTGCTCAGAGGTGGTGGGGCAGCAAGGAGCCCCTGGACCTGATTGAAGACTATGCTTTGCAGGTCTGGCAGGGCCTCCAGTGTAAATAAAAGCCCAGTGTACTCAGCACACTGGGCAGATGTGGTGAGGAGAGAGGAGCTCCTGAGAAGAACATCATCAGGACTCCACCTGAGCCTCAGTGGTGTGTGGATCAGCACATGGTGCTCAGGCTCTGGGAGGTGCTCGAGGTGTCTTGAGCCTGTGAACCTGGCAGGTGGCTGGGTGAGGCAATGAATGGATGGGCTCATGGAGAGTTGGCCCTGGGAGCAGCTCGAGGCTGCTCAGGCCCCATACAGTGCACAGGCTGGCGCGTGGAGAGCCGGCCCTCGGAGCAGCTCAAGGCTGCTCAAGTTAACGCCAGCTCTTGGCTGGGTAACTGAAGCGCTGTAGTGTGGCTCAGCACTAAACTAAAAGAGCTCTGGTGCCCATAGCAGGGCTCAGGAAGGGAAAAGACACTCAATGTAAGGCTGGGAACTGGAGCCACTGAGGGTTCGGTTCCCATAGAAGCTCCCTGGGTTCCCAGCATGGGGCACAGGGTCCCCTGGACCCAGGGTCCAGGGGAAAGGATGCTCAACTCAAGGCTAACAGCTCCAAGAGCCTGAGATAGTGTGGGGACCCAGAGGCCAGATTGACAGTCTCCAGAGGAAGGACTATGATTTATTGGAAACCCAGGTCCTGCAGGGGAGGCGACCCCAGGCAAGGGCCCCTGGGAAGAGTGGGCAAGGGGGAAGGCCCCACACACCCTCTGCTTTCCAGGATCAGATGGGAGGAGACCCCAAATATACAATGGGGAGAGTTCTGTGGAACCCCCAGGGAGCCTAGCAGGAGAAGACCTTATCCCATGTGAGGGACCGAGTGATTGGAACCCAGATAGGGTGCGTCTAATATCTGGTATAGTTATGTTTCCTATTTGGCATCTATTGTTATTGTCGTGTTATAAATAGTTAGGTGTATTAATTCTGTATAATGGGCTCTGTAAGGATGTCTTTATTAGCTAATACACTTTTGGTATAAACTTGTTGGATTGACTGTCTGGGATCCACCCCTTTTCTAGGACTGAAGCATGGGTACTTACCCATATGCCCTCCCTAGGGTAGACTTCCTCTTGCTAACAGCCATTTATTTGTATATTTGTGTTTATACCTGCAATTGTATCTATCTCAGAGAGTTTTATGTATGAATGTTGGTAACTCAGTAAATTGTATATAGTTAAGAAATTTGGGTCTGGGCTACCTCTGTAGAAGAAAGAGGGATCTGCCTGAAATTCCAGCATCCCTCTCACAGAACCCCTTCCTGCCCACCCATCCCATTCAGTTAAGAATAGGGCACACCCTTGGATGTATTCAGGTTACACAATCAAAAATTTGTCAATCAAAATTTATACTTATATCTGTGAATCAATAATACTTATACCAATTTAAGTTTTGTTACATATAATATATATAATATTATTTATAATATTATTACTTTTAACTTTGAATCAAAGTATTTAAATCAAAGCATCTATACAATACCTACACTTCTATACAACACCCACACCCATACACCTATGCAATACCTACATACTATCTATACAATATCTATGCACTATTTAATTATACATACACTATTTTCTATATCACTATTTCTATATGCTATTTTCTATATCTATGCACTATTTGACAAACTGGCTTCTAGTGGATCTTAGCCTGGCTTGGTCTCAGGACCACAGCCTGTCTTTTTCAAGTTCGGGTCAGGTGAGGTCTCTCCCATCTTTCTCACTCACACAGCAAGTTGCCTGTTGACTTTTAGCAAGCTGCCTCTTGATTTTTGTCACTGCATTGTGACTTACGGGCACTGCATTTCAGACATATTATTATTCTTCACCACTCGACTACCAATGAGATTGTTTATGAAAACACTGTCTAATTATACCATACTGTACACTATTTTCTATAGGACAGTACACAATATATATACTACTTATACACTACTTACATATACATGCATGACTAGCATAGCGTACCAATGAGCTGACTCACTCTAATTGAGTGACAGTCCCCTCAATCAGTAATCTACTATCAAGTGACTGTTGCTGTAAATAAGTGCTCCATCTTGAGTAATACTTTATCACCTGACTACCAACACCAGTGCTACGGTAACTAACACTAGGTCAACATATATGCTTGCACACACACACACATGCACGCGCACACACATGCACACACACAAATGTTTACAAGAACAGTCACTTGTTAGTAGTAAAACAGTCACTTGATAGACTATCCCCTCAAGGGATATTGAGGGGAACATTTGATCTGTGATATGTTCACAGCATCACCACTTGACTACCAATGACACTTCCCCTCCACCTGGCTTGTCACGTCTCAGGAAATGAACAAGGCCTCCACATTGGAAGGTCTGCAATATGGCTTATTCCTCCATTTCCTAAGAGCTAGGCTAATTAACATTCTGATTTCTTGTGATTATTTCAGCTGTGATATGAATACATAAGATTTGAATTTCAATAGCATTTCAATCGACTTTGATTTCCCAGTGGCAGCAGCATTTCAATCTATTGTGATTTCCCAATCACAATTTTACATCAGTTTGAGATGGTAAAAGTAATTTTAGTATTGACTGCACATACATACATACATGCAGAAATCGTAAGTGAATAAATAGGTAATAACTAGGGAATAAGTAAAATAAATATGTAAATAAGTGCATCAGTAAATAAATATATAAATCTGGGTGCTCTTATTACCATCAGTGGGCTGTGGTCAAGGCCCTTCTGCTGGTTCCCTGACTGCTGGTTTTAGGACCCATGGTGGCGCTTGGACTGAGCAAAGGTCCTCCCTCCCTCCTTCCCTCTTACCTGCTGCCTCTTAGTGCCCAACTCTTCCAGTGGTATGTACCCCAGCTACAGGCAGGAGCAGACTTAACTTATTTTCTTTAGACTTCCAAGTGACTTAAGCAAGTTCTAGCAGTGTATCCTTGGTTTCAGCTAAAATAAACCAATCCTTGGTCTGCACATATCCACTGGGGGAAGAAGCTTTGGAGTTAGCAGTCATTTTCTCTAAAATGGGTGGAGCATGAGAACAGAGCCAAGCTCCTGGCCCTGGAACAGGAAAACTGTAGATCCTGTGTGCCCAAAATAATATCCTGGGCCAGTCCATGGAGGTCACAGACAATGACCACCAGACCCTGGACACTGTCCTGTGCTTGAGGGTCTCATACATGCCCACCACTGCCTGGCCCCCAGCCTTCAACCCACCTACCCCCGGCAGCTTCCCACTGCCCCAGAACAGGCACCCCATGGGGCTGGAAGGTGGAACTCTTGGTGCCTCCTGCCCACAGGAACCCCTGGCCTGGCCCCCACCCCTAGCCCGCAGCCAACCCCCTGGACCCAGACCTTTTTCTCACTCTGGCTTCACACAAACACACAGCCAGAGCAGCCAGCAGCAGAGTCAGGACCACACAGTGGTCCTGCTGCCCATGGACAGCACCTGACAAAGAGGGAGCCATCCACATGGGTAGATCAGCAGCCACTGTTGCCCGTGGGGGAGCCCCCTGCCCACCACAGTCACCATGGCCTCCCCTGGTATCTGCCCCCTAGGCACCCCAACCCTACAGGCCCCCCACTCTGGGATAGAAAAACAAACACTTTTGTATATAGTTTTCACACTGGAAAGAGGGTTGTTTATTGTTGGTGCATGTGGAGGCTGTTGGAGGGGCTCTGTTTGTTGGTGAGGGAGGGGAGAGGGGTCTATGTGTGTTGGGGAGGGGGCTCAGTTTGTTGGGGAAAGAGGGAAGGGAGACTCTGTATTTTGAAGGGGGAGGGGACTATGTGTGTTGGGGAGAGAGGGGTAAGGGATGGGAATGTGAACTGTGAGGAAATAAAGATGTTCTGAGATTTGGCTCTGTGCTTGGCATGGGAGTGGTACTGGGGGTGGGCAGGGAGTAGGGGCTCTGTGGGCAGTGGGGCAGGTGGGCTAGATGGAGGAGTGCTCCAGGTGTTCAACCATAGATTCCTGTACCTGGTGCCCTGGCCTGCACTGTTGGGTGCACAGCTGTCCTGGTGCCTCAGCTGGGAGGACCCATTGCTGCTGCTGCCACTCCTCCTGCTGTCACCACTGCCACAGCAACAGACTCAGGTAGTGCTCCCATTGCCAAGCTGCCTCTGAATGCTGTACCTCTTCTCCCTGGGCCTCATGGGACAACTCTTCCTGGGCCTCACAGATATTGTGCAGTGCACAGTCTGTGAGGATGACCCGGGCGAGGTTCTTCTCAGTGACATCAAGGCAGGCAGTAAGGGCATGCCAGAGGCCCGTGAGGTGGCCAAAGGTGCACTTGACCAGGGTGCAGGTCCAGCCCAAGGACTGGTTAAAGTAGGCTTGGCTGGGGTCCAGGTTACCAGTGTAGGGCCTCATCAGCCAGGGCAGGAGTGGGTATGTAGATTCCCTGATGAGCAGGGGTGGGACGATGATGGTACCCAGCTGCAGTTCCACCACCCTTAGCACAAAACACCCACTCTCCACCAGCATGGTCAGGCTGGAGTTCCTGGAGATATGGGCATTATGTGTGCTGTCCACCCAGCTGGTGCTCATGTGAGTAAATGTCCCTTGGTGGTTTACAATGGGCTGCCAGACCATGGAGTGGAACCCCCTGTGGCTTTAATACAGGAAGTCTCCATGGGAAGGCATGTAACCAGTATATGGGTCCTGTACAGGGCCCCAATGCATGGAATCCTGCCACCACCACCTGGGGGCATGAAGGAATGGTGTCCACCAGCACATCCTGGACGATGCCACACACCTCTAGGATGGCTTCCCTGCTGGTGGCCTTGTGCATGCCAAACAGGTTGTCTGCATACTGGAGGCTGGTGTTTGTGGCCAGTTTGAGCAAGTGTCAGCGTGGAGGGCCAGATGCATGTTGGTGTCCTTGCACTCCAGGTGGGTTGGAGCTGATAGAGCAAGTCCCCGAAGGTGCCCCAGGTCAGCTGAAAGGCATCCAGACATTGCTTATCATCCCAGGTGTGCTACAGCAGGTGCTGCCACCAGTGCTTGCTGGCATGGCAGGCCCAGAGGTGGAGAAGCTAGAGGACCAGAAGAGCAATGGTAGTACTGGCAGTAGCTTCATGGAATCCTTCATTGGTGTCCTCATGGTATTGACTCCCTATGTTTACATCCCAATCTGCTCCTGCTTACTCCTGTGTGCCAGTGGGAGCACAGTTATGTTCAGATGAGTCCTCTGAAGAACAGAGTCCCATCAACATCTCATTAGTAAGAAGTGGAGAAGATGGAAAAGTGAGAAATTTAAAGATGACATCTTATTCTCAAGATTAAGGCAACACAGAATACTTGGCAGAATAATTTTTATTAAAGATAAACTCCTTTGAAATATTTGCAGAACAGAAAGGGTATTTATTAGACCTGTGCAAAGCAGCTAGTATTCACTTCGGATTCAGATTTCGCTGATTTGGGGGACAGTGATTCATAGATTTCATAGACATTAGGGCTGGAAGGGACCTCGGAAGATCATCAAGTCCTGAGCCCTGCCCCAGGGTCACAAAGTCAGCAGGGATCATAGGATCCCAGCAAGATAAACATCCAGATGTCTTTTGATGGCGTTCAGAGTCGGTGCTTGAACCACCTCCGGCGGCAGTCTATTCCAGGCCTTGGGGGCTTGTGCAGTAAAGAAATTCTTCCTTATGTCCAGCCTAAAATGGTCATGGCTGATTTGGGGGATGATAAGTTTGTGACTGTTCGGCCTTGCAATCCCTTGGGGCGCTCTGGTGAACAGATGTTCCCCCATGTCCTAGTAAGCACCCCTGATAAATGTATAGATGGCCACCAAATCACTCCTGAGCTTGTGCTTTTCCAGGCTGAAGAGCCCCGTGGCTCTCAGCCTCTCTTTCCTGACCTCTGATCATGTGCATGGCTCTCCTCTGCACCCTCTCAAGCTTCTCCACATCCTTTTTGAATAGTGGAGCCCAAAACTGGATGTGGTACTCTAGTTGTGGCCTCACCAAGGCTGAGTACAAGGGGAAAATGATGTTCTGGGATTTGCTTCAGAAGCATCTATGGATGCAAGCCAGCATTTTGTCACTTTACTAGCCGCAGCATCACATTGCAGGCTCATGGTCATGTTGTGGTCAATCATGACTCCCAAGTCTCTTTCTTCCATAGTGCTAGCCAGCATAGCACTGCCGAGCCTATAAGGATGCTGCAGGTTGCTTTACTCCAAAATTCGGTGTCATTGGAGAATTTGGCCAGTCTGCTTCTGACTCCAATGTCCACATCATTAATGAAGATGTTGAACAATATGGGTCCAAGGACAGAGCCTTGGGGGACCCCACTGATCACAGGGCACCGTGAAGATTGACTTCCATCAACTACCACCCTCTGAGTCTGACCACAGAGCCCATTTCCCATCCAGTGGACCCAAGGCCACAGTTGGTCAGTTTCGCCAAACTTTTCTAGGGATAGAGGTCAGGCTGATGAGCCTATAGTTTGCTGGATCCACTTTCCTCCCTTTCTTGAAGATAGACACCCCATTGGCCTTCTCCCAGTCTTTGGGCACTACACAAGAGTGCCAGGAGTTCTTAAAGATCTGTGCCAGAGGCTGGGCTATGATGCTTGCCAGCTCCTTGAGTACCCTGGGGTGTAGATTGTCAGGGCTAGCTAACTTGAAGGTATCCAGCCTATCATGTTCCTTCACGAGGTTAACATTGATGGAGGGCAGGGGATCTCCCTCACCTGGACCTCCCTGTTCCGTAGTGGGCATGGGCGTCCCATGGGACTGATGAAAGACCGACACAAAGTACCCATGTAATAGGTTGGCTTTTTCCTGGGCGTCAGTTGTCCCATCTAGTTTAGCAGGGGTCCAATGTTTCCCTTGCTTTTCCTCTGGCTCCCCACATATCTGAAAAAGGACTTTTTATTGTCCTTGATATTCAAAGCTAGTTGGAGTTCAGTTGCAGCCTTGGCTTTCCTGGTTTGCTCCCTGCAGGACTGGACCAGTACAGAATATTCCTCCTTGGAGGTGAATCCCGTCCCATAGTCATGCTTGTGTAGACACACCCAATGTTTAAAAATACCAGGTTTTCAGAATGTTTTGAGATAATTTCCATTAAAAGCCAAGGAGGATAGACAGAGATTCACACTGAACAAATAATCCATATAACGTGAAAGACATGAATGCCTGGTCAAAGCCAAAATTGGGGGTGGGGGTTGGAGGGTTTTTGTTGGTTTGTTTGTTTTTTAAACATCATTGAACATTTTCAGAAACAGTTTACTTTAAATAGTGATTTCAACATTATGTAGAACATCACAGTTAGCACACCAGAGGGAATTAGAAGATTCCTAATAATGTCACTGAGAATACCACTGACAAGTGAAGATTGGAGAAGAATGTTCTAAACAGTCCCATAAATATATCAAAGATTTTGGTAAAATGGCTGATTCCAAAAACAGCAATTGTAGCTGTAGAATAGGATATTATAATTCATGCTGTTGAATGCAGGACAGGTCTGCAGGAGGAAGTTGGAAAATAAACATGACAATATTTGTTCATTTATACAGGATGGTAACAGTTAAGGCAGGAGGTTTGAAACATTAAGCTTTGAATGAATGTTATGTTCTGGATACAACAACAGGCTTTCTATACTCTGCCTTACTTTTTATATGATATGATTGACTCTGATAGCAAGTGACTAGTCTTGATCCAGAATGTTCTATCTAGTCCTATGTTTTCCTTTAATTATAGATAAGTAAACCAATGAGCAAAGCAGAGAGATTTGAGGCTTTTGTGCATGTAGCATGGTCCTTTAGCCCCTGATACTGGGAGAATAAGAGGTCAGCACCAGAGGTTTGCAATGTGGTGATGGCAGCTGAGCTATGGCAAGCTATGAAGAAGGGAAAAATACAAGGGAAGAGAAAGAGTAATGCTGCAGAGCTGTAGGCTGTTACTGTTGACTTGACACATGCCAGATCAAAACTCGGGATCTCAATATTGCACTGTTAGGCAGGAGGGCATGATACAAAATTATATACAAACACACAAACTACACAAACACTCTATGGGTTCATACACACATGCACATACACAAACACACAAACACGTGCTTCCGTGGCTGTGTGTTAACACTAGGGGGTGTTTCAAGCAAGGAGGAGAAGAGCTCACATCCGAGATCCATGCCCTCATCTTAAGGATCTGGAATGATGAGAAGATCCCAGGTGACCTCAAGGATGACATGATCATGACAATCTTCAAGAAACAAGACAAGTCCATTTGTGGAAACTAAAGAGAAATTTCCTTGTTGTCCACCAGAGGAAAGATCATTGCAAGAACCCTCTTGAACTGTCTCTTTCAGCTTGAAAAAGAGCTCCTCCTGGAATTTCAGTGTTGGTTTAGAGCATTAAGAGGTACAATTTACATTATCTTCATAGCTCACCAGCTGCAGATGCAATGCCAAGAACAACATACACCTCTCTACATGGCCTTTTTGACATCACAAAAGTGTTTAATTATGTCAGACAATAAGTGTTGTGGAGGATCTTTCTGAAGTATGGATGTTCATTGAAACCTGTCACCATTCTCTTCCTGCTCCATGATGATATGCCAGTGTTTGTCCCCAGTAATGAATGTATTACAGATTCCTTTGAGGTTAAAATGGGAGTTAAGCAAGGTGGCTTAACTGCATTGCTCCAACACTCATTGCTCCAAAGCTCTTCTCAATACTCCTTGCCACAGTGCTACATCTGACCATCAACAAGCTTCCAGATGGACTGGAGCTAAGCTACCAAATGGATGGTAAGATGTTTAACCACAATCAACTCTTAGACAAATATCCTTCTATATCCTCAACCCCTATGTGACTTCCCATCTCCAAGCAATACACAGTTCAAGGATTGTCCATGTTCAACAATAGTTCTCACAAGAGCCATTATCATTACTAACGGAAAGAGAACAAGACATCCATAATGTAGAATTTGTTACTAATTGTGATTATTATGGCTGGAAACATTTTTTTCTACATGTATTAGGGATTAAAACACATTTTAGTCTATTCTCCATTTTATTTAGACAAACAATAAAAGTATATTTCTCTGCATTTTTCTCTTAAATGCTAAATAAGCTGAAGATGGACTTGGCTTGTTTAATGTGCCTCATTCTTTATGTTTTTAATCACTTCTTTAAGCATATATGATTTGACTGCATAAAGCCCTGAAAAATAAATGTAGCTTTAAGAATTCTGCAGGAATGACATTATAAAACTACACACACACACATGCATATACATATATTCATATAAGTATATACAACTATATATATATACATACATATATATATATATATAGAGAGAGAGAGAGAGAGAGTTAACCCATTTAATTAAATGAGGTCACTTTTTCAAGTATTTTAAAGGAGCCTTTGGGAGCAAGGAAGCAATTTGTTGTAAACCCTAGAGATATTTTTTTCTTGCAAAGATATTTTACACTGTTTTGCCCATGCTCAGAATTAGCTCACTATGCCTCATTGACATTCACTTGTCCCCCAGCATCAGATAGTTTATACAATGTGATGGCTGAGACAGGGCAGGAGGAAGTTAATGGTGGTCCTGGACACTGGGAACTTAACTCTAAAACATCTGCCAGCCATAGCAGGCCTTAAATCCCAAACTGGAGAAAACTTAAATGAAAGGGAGGCCAAGAGTCCATCCATCTTGGGGAGTTTGGGGAGAGAGATTTAGATTGAAAAATAGGTATATTGTGCCATTTTTAATTAAACCCAGACTCAGCTTTATGTCTGAACAAGGTGAATGAGAAATGGCACTAATTTTGATGGATATGGCTCTAAACAGCAGGGGTACTACAAACCTAAGGGGCTACTTTCTTTCCTTGCCCCATGGCAATTAAAACTAAAGCAATTTCATGCAAGTACCATCAGTATACTGAGTTCACTTGTCAAAAATATTTGGGAGGTCATACTCAGTAGTTGCTTCAACTGGAACTCCCTCTTTCTTGAGGTTTTCTAGAGCCCAAGCTTGAACCTCTTTTGGGAGTTCTATAAGATGTTTCTATTTGGGCAGGCATTTAGCAACCAAATCTGGTCAGAACATTGTTTTTGTGGGTCTCTGCTTTACTTGTTTTATTTTTTGTTGCTTTTACTTATTCTAGTTGCTCTTGTAAGTAGTTCTGTTTCTCTTAACTGTAAGATGTCTTAAGTCTTCTTTGGGAAGGGTAGCATTTACATTCCATAAATAAACATCGGGTTACTGCAGCATGTGATGCTACCTCATCCCACATCTAAGGTAATCTTGTGTTCACTTAAACCTAAACACAGCATATCAGTGAGGTACCTACTCATGAGAATATTTTGTTCTGCTCATGGGCAATGAGCAATCTCTCAAACTCCTGGCACCCAGGAGGTGAGTCCTAGTACCCTTTTGCATCTTAAAATACTGGAGTTTTCAGGTAGCTACTTACTTGTCAAAAATAGAAGTCAGAATGAATTTACTTGGTGACATTACATGAAGCACTCAACTGTGAACTACCATAGTTTACTGCAGTGTAAGCATGCACATATATATGTGCACATGCTTACTGTGCAGTAAAAACCCATAATCACAAGTAAAATTGATACCTGCTAATGCAGTTCTCAAATTCACTAATGGTAAGTTACTGCACAGCAATGCATGTGTAGTCATCCCTGTCACCAGGGGGCCAGCCTGAGGTGAGCCCCAGGGCTCTGGGTGAGAGTCTTTCCTGTCCCAGGGCTGGGCTGCTTCTATGGTGGCCCCTGCCTGAGGATTTTAAAAGCCTGCATGCATTTTGAGCCCTGGGACACACCAGCAGGCAGCCTGAGGCCACTCCAGGTCCCTGTGTCCCCCTGGGCAGGCCAGAGGCCAGTTGCCCCAGCCTGCCTGCACTCCAGCACTGCTGCCTTACACCACAGTGCTGCATGGCTGCTAGGTCACACAATCCAGGCCTCCAGGGTTCTCCAGGCTCCTGTAGACTCCAACCAGGCATGCCAGCACCCAGGCCTAGCTGCAGGAAGCTTCTGATCTCCACCAGCATGCAGCCCATGCCCAACAGACTGCCTTGTACTTGCTGATGCTACAGGGCACTGCCTCTGCCATTTGGCTGCCAGTTTCACACCAGGCCCCTGTGATGGGTGCAGCAGGCAGGTGGCCAGGCCTGGGGCACAGAGACAGCCACCTGGAGGCCCAGAGAGCCAGTATGGGATATCTGATGTCATCCTTCTCACCGATACCCATGTCTATGCCCATGCCCACCACCTGGAGGCCCAACTGGTTACAGGAGGAGAATGGTGACCTTGTGGTACTGTGGAGTGAGGCAGAGGTGCAGCACCAGTTTGAGTAGGGTGAGTGCTCCAACACTCACATCTATGAGGGGCTGTCAGCCCAGGGAGCAGTCAAAACTGGTCAGTGTGACAGTGCCACATAAAGGTCAAGGTCTTGTGGGCACTGTGGATGGCCATCACTGACCACAATCATTGGTTAGGGAGTGCCTGTAGGTCCATACCCTTTATGTGGCAACTGATGCACATGTTTATGTCCTGGGACCCAGGCCACAGTCATGCTGTCTACAACAGCATGGGTGTCTTACCTGAGCCCCCACCCCAGGCTACTACCCATGGTGACACAAGGCCTTCTGGCATCCAGCAGTCTATGCCACTGAGCTCCCTGGCAGCACCCTCCACCAGAAGCTTGGGAAGCCTAGGCCAGAGCCTCCTGTGCCAGCTCTACAGCCTCAGTCCCCACCACAAAGTATGTCAGCTCCTCCCCAAGGGGCCCCCAGTCAAGCATCCCCCTGCCATGGCCCACCATCCAAGGACACCACCCAGAGCCTCATGCCATTTCTAACAGCTGTGACCAGGTGGAATTGGCAGCCATGCCAGACCCAACCACATGGTAAGTCCTGTACAATGGGTGATGACCCTCCCAGCTCCAACCCCTTCCCCTGCCCCCAGCCTCTCCCTCTACCCCCATCCCCCACCCAGCCTACCTACACTCTCCGGACTCCTCCCACCAGCATGCAGGGAATTGTGAGGCAATGCCAAATCTTATTGAGCAGCCTATGCCCCCACACTAGGCAGACACGAACCTCTCACACAATGAGGAATGCACTGAGTCCAGCAGTTATATCTTCTTTGGCATTGGGGGAGGGGGGGCAGGGAGGTTTAGTGCAACCACATGTAGTACTTCAGATGTTGATAGAGGTTTCAAGGCAGCCCAGGGTTGGCCCCCTTGCCATCAAAGCTCAGGGTCCCATGCCAGGTGAGCAGGCATGCCCAGGGTATCATGGCCATCAACAGCAGCAGGGAGTAGTCAGTTAGGCACCCCTCATTCTGTGGAAACAGCTCCTCAAGCACTGCCCATGACATGCACAGCAGGGGCACACTTTGGGACACAGATGTTGCAAAGGGGGGCTGCCCCTGGGGCACATCCCCAGAGAAGCCCCGATGTGGGGAGGGCAGATCTTTTTTCCAGTAGTCTGGGATCCCTGCACTCCATAAGCCTGGCTGCCCTTGGTTGGGCAGTATCAGCAGGGGGGTGGGCAGTGGTGTCTGGAGCCATGGCAGCAGGTGTGGCCAGGAGCTTGGCCTGCCCTGCTCTGTGAACCAGCCAGCACCCAGGGGAGTGTGCGAGGATGGGGGGCTTGGATGGTGGTCACCTAAGCCTATCCACCCAACTTACCATGGTCCCTGGGTAACAGGGCACAGTTGACCCATGATCTGAGGCAGGGCACTGTACAGCCTCTGATACAAAACATCTTACCTCTGAAATGTTGCAAACTCACACAAACAGCTTCCATCTCATGGCTCTACAGGGCCTGTAGCTGCACACAGGGGAGAGGCTGCACTTGGCAGTCAAGATGCAGCCTTACATTTGAAACTGCCCACAGCTGGGGCCATGTAGATTTGCTAGCTTTGCCAGAGGAGGACCCTGGGCAGGACCCTTCTGCGAATCACGTGGTCATAGCATCAGAGGACTGGATGGTGAATGCTCAGGCCTGATGGGAAGAGGATGTGGCCCTTTAAGACACGTTTTGGGTGGAGGGCATTGCCCACAAGGATGCACGGGATCAACTTGTTGACGTGTGACACTGGGTGGACAGGGAATTCTGGGAGAAGATTCTGGCCCTGTTCTGTGAATATGTGGAAGTGCTACAGGAGCAGAAAGCAATCCTGGCCCAGGCAGTGCAGCCCATTGATGATGATCACCAGGTGCTGGACGCCTTTCTGGTCCTGGTGGTTGCCCACTGCCTGGCCCATGAATTTCACCCCATGTGCCCCCTGGCCTGCCCCTGTGTGGACCTGAAAGGAGATCCTGTGCCACCTCAAGCAGCCAGAACCCCTGTCCCCATGTCCAGTGCCACCTGGCCCCCTACCTGAGCGCAGGCCCACCATATGCCAAGGCTCCTTCTGGGTGCAGAGCCAGAGCTGCCTGCAGTGGAGCCAGGACTGTATGCAGACCCTGCTGGCCTTGGACACTGGCCGCCAGAGAAGAATTGCCCATCCCAGGGGAGCACGAGTTGCCATCACACCCAAGCAAATTCTCCACCTGCTGCACTCACCACAGCATGAACACCCACAGGGGAATGGCCAAAGGCTGTGGTGCTGGCCACCTGTCCATGGGGCTCTGCCCCCTAGGCACCCCACCCCACAGCTCCCCACCCTGGCACATCATAAAAAGGTCATGGTACAAAGTTTTCATGGGGAAGAAGGCATTTTATTTTTGGTGGGTGGGGTAGGTGGCAGAGTGGCACTGTTTGTTGGGGAGGGAGGTGGAGGGGACTCTGTTGTGGAGGGAGTGGTGAGGGGAGCTCTGATGGATATGAAGGGAATAAAACTTGTTCTTGTGAGATGTGTTTGTACTGAGTATGTTTCAGGGTGGGGCGGGGAGGTTGGTGGAGTCCATGGGGAGCAGTGCATGTGGGCTAGAGTGGGCACACATCCCGTGGCCTGAGTTACCTTTTGAAATAAGATTTCCTGTCACCGACCAGATCCTACATGCAGTGCTCTTGCAAAATCATAGCACAAAACCCTGACCAGTGGCTTATGTCTCCTGAGTCTTAATACTCACAGCAAAATCATACACACTTTGTGAAAAGGGAGTTCTTACTTTAATATGGGAACTCCAACACTGGGAGTATCTCATAGGATCTAGCTAAATAGTACTGCACACCACTCATACTCCCATTAGATTGATCCTATCTGGAAAACCTAATGATGGCCATGTTTCTAATTCAAGTTTGGCCCACTGGATATTACCACTGGTAAATAAAAACATCACCATTGAGAAAATTCCCCACCCATACCTTATCTTTTATGCCCTTATGGCATGGCCGGTGGAAGGAGGGAAGGATGATGACACTGGTTAGGCCACAGTGGGAGTACTGTGTGCAGTTCTGGGTGCCCCACTTCAGAAGGGATGTGGACAACATTGAGAGGGTCCAGAGGAGGGCCACCTGCATAATCCGGGGACAACAGGACAGACCCTATAATGAGACACTGCAGGACCTGAACCTGTTCAGCCTTTACAAGAGGGTGCTGAGGGGGGACCTGTGACCGGCTATAAACTCACTAGGGGGGACCAGAAGGGTTTGGGAGAGACCTTGTTTCCCCTAGCACCCCCTGACATAACAACGGCCACAAGTTGTTGGAGAGTAGGTTTAGATTAGACATCTGTAAGAACTACTTCATGGTCAGGGTGGCTAGGATCTGGAACTAACTTCCAAGGGAAGTGGTGCTGGCTCCTACCCTGGGGGTCTTTAAGAAGAGGCTTGATGCCTACCTGGCTGGAGTTATTTGAGCCCAGTTTTTCTCCTGCCCAGGCAGAGGGTCAGACTTGAAGATCTACAAGGTCCCTTCCGACCCTACTTCTATGATTCTATGGCAAAGGTAACAAAACTGCAGACAACCACAAGTACCCTAAGACATTAGTAACTCCAGAAAAAATGATCCCCTTCAACAACTGTCTGTACTTGCTGGACCAGGTGTCAGAAGAAACCATTGTGTGGTTTGTAAATGGATCTTGTTGTTGTGACAAAGGCAAGCCCAACACAGGATTCAAGGTCATAAATCCTAAAACTGGCCAAAAGATACAGGGCATATGGGAACCACATTTAGTACAAGCTGCTGAGGTCATGGCTGTAGCAGTTGCCTTGGCACACACCAAAAAAATCACAAGATGTGGCTCATATTTAGATTTGGATTAGGTCATTAAGGCATTGCTAGTTTGGATCCCTTTGTGGGGAAAAATGAGGCTGGAAAATATCAGATGGCAAGCCAGATACACCTGGAAGAAAAAATACAATACATTTGGAAGCTAGCAGAACAAAGAACAGGACGTACAGAACTAGGTAAGATAAAGGTACACCAGAAAAAAAACAACAACTTTTTGTTTTCCAATGTAATAAACAAGGAGATGAATTGGCAAAGCCAAGAGCCAAGATAGACCTAATATGGACTGTCCCAAGTGATTTTCCACCCATGGCTGCCATCCAAAATAAAAATACAGAGGTTCCTTACAGGATGCTGATGGCCCAGTTAAAAAATTGGCAAAGTAAAGCAAGCACAGAAATTGGGGAGTTTGGGAAGATACCATGGGCTTGGTACTAGCTAAAAAGGAAGGGGATGATAATGCTGCCTCTGAAAATAAGTAACTGAATTAGCCCATTGGGATGCACATTTTGAGACAAAAAAAGACATCAAGTGATTCGAAGAAACAAGGTGGGGGCCGAGCATAAGAGAAGATGTAGTGCATTTTATCTATAACTTCTTACCTTGTATTGCAAACAACCCAAATGCACAGGTAATAAAGGGGCCACCAGGGCATCAGCCTATTAAAGGACCAAGACATCAGTTGCAAGTTGTTTGTATAGAACTCTCCCTCAGTTAAAAAGGATTCAAATACTGCCTTGTAATTGTAGATGCCTTCATCAACTGAATTGAAGCAATTCCCAGTCAGAAAAATGATGCTATGACAACTGTCAAGGTACTGATAACTGAAATGTCCACATTCAACTTGCCTGTGGATCTGATTACCTGAATGAAACTGATTCAGATCAGGGCTCTCATTTTACTGCTGAATGAATTTAAATCCTGTGTGAAGCCCTGCACATCAAACAGTGATTTCATATTGCATACCACTCACAATTCGCAGGAAAAGTTAAAAGAACCAAACACTGAAACAAGTAGTGAAAAAGTTGTCTGAGCAGCAAGGAAAAGACTGGGATGAAAAACTTCCCTTCATATTAATGGTTGTGTGAGGATCTGCGGCTGCTCATGGCTTCTCCTGACAGGAAGCCTTCACAGGTCAGAAAATGAAGATGCTTGAACAGTGGTGGTTAGGGGATACCATCCCTGACCCATTATAGCCACATGCAGTAAATGAGAAGTCGACTGGAAATCTGTTACAAGCAATTTATGTAACCCACAAGCAAATTGCAGTATCCCTAAAGTGAAATCAGCAGAAGATGGACGAGCAACTAGGTCCATTGCTATGACCCAAGGAGTGGGAAGTTGGGGACCAGGTCATGTATCGATCCCTGGATAAAGTCACCTTTGTTCCCATCTGGAAGGGTCCAGTATATATCATCAGCAAGGCTAGGCCCACTGTGTATCAAGTGGAAATTTGTGATGCAAAAAGAAAAATCTAGAAGTTGTTCCATTCCTCCCAATTAAAAAAAATGGAAGGGAAGTTAAAAGAAATTTTATGATTATGCTGTATTATTAATGGGTCTGTTAGGCCCTTTAATTTTGTGGGTTTTTTGGGGGGGGTTATTAAGACATGGCCTCTGTGTTTTAAAAAAAATCACACTGCTGCTTGTGCTTGTACCCCTGGTGTGAATAGACACCCCAAAAAGAAAATACAGAAGAGACTTTCACTAGGGCCTACCATTCTATAAGCAAGGTTGTCAGTGTTGTGTTGTGTCCCTTATTGTTGGAAATTACAAAAGGAAATGCATTGTAATGCAGTTAATTCCCAGGCAATATTTCAAAATTTCTGGATTGGCATCTACCTGGACTAAATCTAAAATTTCTTCATGGTGTAAACAAATCAAAGGAACAGACATACACGGTACTGATTATCTGAACAGGCATAATTTTACTAGGTGCTAAGGAATGATGGTACAGTGTAATGAAAATTGTGGTTACACTAATTTAATGATCACTGGGTGCATCTACATCTACATGTGCATTTACTCCAGCCTAGATTTACTGACCAACAAGGTAATATGCATTAAGTGATTTTGGGTAGGTATCTACACTTGCAGAGACTAGACAGAAAATTTGCTGCCATGTCCCTTTAGCCCTGCAATGAGCCCCTGTGGCCACTGGGGGAGCTCTAGGCTCTGGTTCCAGCTGCCACTAGCCTGGCAGCCCTCTTTAAAACCCACCCCCTCTCTGTGCTCTCTGTCCAGCCTCCTCCCATGCTGAGGAGCAGTGTGGCAAGCACAGAGGCAGCACATGGCAGTTTTGTCTGTGCCCACCCTGCCTCCCTGAGCTATGCCGGCCCTGTCCCTGGCAGCAATGAACAGTGTCCAAGGATCCTGCTGGCTGCCTCAATCACCCTCCTGGCTGGCCACAGTGACTGACAGCCCACCGCCATCTTGTCTTGCCCCGCTCCCCCACAAACAGCCACTGCCTGCCTTTCCACAGAGCACCCTCCCAGGGCCACTGCTACCATACAGCTGCTGCCACCAGGGGTGCCAGTGAGAGGCTCCATGAGGTCACCTCTGGGACCTCCATTGCCTTCCTGGGCCTCCAGCCCTGCTGCCTCTAGGGCTACTGCACCAACCAACTCTGGTGATAGTACCAGATAGTCCAGCAGAACTGAGGTGATAAGCAGTGGATCTGCTTCACCAGCTCCAGCCCTACGTGGAGCACCTGGCTCTCCTTGCCAACACCGATCTGGCCCCAGCACTGATGAAGCTGGTCATGCCTGTCAGCCTCCAGTGTGTGGGCCCCCTGTTTGGCATGAGCAAGGCCACTTCCAGGGAGGCCATCCTGGAGGTGTGTGGTGCCCTCCAGGACATGCTGGCAGATGCCGTCCTCTGTGTCCATGACCACCAGGCAGTGGTGGCAGGGCTCCATGCACTAGGGTTCCCACAAAGTGTCAGGGCCCTGGATGGGACCCACATACTGGTCACCTTCCTACCCCCTGGATACCATCCCCATTATAACCACAGCGGGTTACACTCCATGGTTCTGCAGGCTGTCATGGACCACTGGGGCATGTTCACACACATGAGCACCAGCTGGGCAGGCAGCACCTTGATGCTCAGGTCTTCAGGAACTCAGACCTGGTGGGACTAATGGAGAGTGGGAGTGTTGTTCTGGGGCTGCTGGACCTGAAGCTGGGCAACATGGCTGTCCTGCCCCTGCTTACTGAGGACCCTGCCTACTCTCTCCTGCCATGGCTGATGAGGCCCTACATTGGGACCCCACCAGGCTCACTTTAATAGGTGCCTGGGCTGGACCAACACTCTGCTTGAATGCACCCTCACTGCCTGCCTCAAGGTTACTGAGGAAAACCTCTCCTGGGTCACTATTGCAGCCTGTGTGCTGCATAATATCTACAAGACCTACAAGGCCTGTTTCATGAGGCCTGGGCAGAGGAGGCACATCATGTGGAGGCAGCCTAGTAGTGGGAGCATCACTGCAGTGGCAGCAGCAGCAGCAGCAGCAGCGGTGGCAGCAGCAGCAGCGGCGGCGGCAGCAGCAGCGGCGGCGGCAGCAGGTCCCCCTCCACCAAGGCCACAGGAGAACCATGCACCTTCCATGGGAGCCAGGGCAATGGGTGTAGAAGGCTCTGGCAGACCACCTTCTGGAGCACTCCTCCCTCTAGCCCGCCTACTCCACTGCCCACAGATCCCCTTTCCCCTGCCCTCCCCCAGCACCACTCTCATGGTAGACATATGTCTAAAAAAGAAATCTTTCTTACCCTCATGGCACACAGCTCCCATCCTCCTTGCTTCCCCTCAGCACACAGGGTCCCCACCCCTCAACAGAGCCCCCTCACCAAGAAACAGAGCCCTTCCACCCCACTCCCCAATCATCAACAATAAAAAAACCCTCTTCCCAGTGTGAAAACTGTTTACAAAGTCTGTGTTTTCCTGTCTCAGAGTTGGGGGCATCTAGGGGGCAGAGCCTGGGGCAGGGAACAAGCACCCTATCCTTGAGCTGTTCCCCCATGTTTGAACACACCATGGTGCTTGCATTGAATGGAGGGCTCCCTGAGGGCTGACAGTGCCTGGTACTCCTCCGAGGCAGGCAGCTCCCCCTGTGGCTGGTGGAGTCCAGGCCCAGCAGGGCCCTCATTTGGTCTCGGTCCTGTTCCAGAAAGCTCTGTCTCCACACTGCGGAGTCAGGGCAAGTTGTAGGGATCGTTCCAGGTGTGTGCCAGTCAATCTGGGGTGGGGACTGGGCCAGGGGATCCATCAGGCAAGAGGAAGGCAAGATTCTCCTCCTAGGCCCAAGTGGGGACCTGCTGCGGGCAGCAGATGGCTGCAGGGGGCTGTGGGGCTAGGGCCAGAGGCCAGGCAGTGGTGGGCATACATTAAAACAGTAGTCTCAGGATGGTGTCAAGGGTCCAATGGGGATCATCCATGGCCCTCACGGCCTGGCCCAAGATCCTATTTTGATCCCATAGGACATGGAGCTACTCCACTCCCGGGCCAAGAGATCAGTCCAGAATTCCTCCTCCTGGGCAATGTCCTCCACCTGCCACCTCTCTTGGCAGGCCAGTTCCTCTTCTTGCCACCTCTTCTCCTCTACCCACCAGGCCTGCATGGCCTCCTCCTGCTCCTCAGCCACTGCCACTAGCTACTGGAAGGGGAGGGTCCTGTCTTGCATGCACCTTTGGCACAGCCAGTGCATCTGGAGGGCCCCAGTGCTGGCTGTCAGTGTCCCTGACCTGACATACCCACTAGCCCCTGTGGCTGCTCCCCAGTGTCCACATACTGGATCTGGAGAGCCAGGACACAAGCCTTTTATGAGAGTATGCAACATTTCAGAAATAAAATACTCTGCACCAGGGTCCATGCATTGCCCAGCCTCAGATTGGGGGTGAGCTGTGCACAGGTGCCAGGGACCATGGTAAGTAAGCCAGGCTGGCTTGGACCCAGTCAGGCACTGGCTAAGCCCTCATTCCCTGTATGATCCCCTTGGGCCAGTGGACCACTGGGTGCTGCCCACAGGCAGCATGCTTCCCTTGACCCATCCCCATGGTGGGGCAGATCAGACTTCTGGCAGCATCTGCTGCCATGGCTCCAGACTGTGCCGCCCCACTCTGTCTGCAAGCCAGCTGCTCTGCTGCACTGCTGCCCAGCCCACACCACCCAGTCTTTGGGTGTGTGGGGATCTCTCACAACTTGGATGAGGCGCTAGCTTTGCCTCCAGCCTCCCCACTGTGGGCCTTTCTGGGGAGGTGCCCCAAAGCCACCCCCCACCACACACACACATACATACTGCTGCTGCACCCTGAGCATGCTCTGCTGTGTGCGCCCTGGGTGATGTGTGAGGAGTTGTTTTTGCAGGTTGAGGGGTGCCTGACCCGCTATGCCATGCTGCTGCTGCTGATTCTCCTGATTCCCTGGGTGCACCTGCACTCCTGGTTTGGGACCCTAAGGTACATCACTATGGGGGACAAGTCCAGGTTTTCCTGCAAGCTCTGGCACCACCTAGAGGGCTATCTTTGGCTCCTACTGCCAAGGACACCATCACTGCCAACATTGACACCTTCCTCAGGGTGTGAGAGGCCAATGGCCACCTAGTTGTGGGGGCACAGGATGCTCAGTAAAATTTTGCACAGTGTTCCATGTCTCTGTGTGCTGTTTGTGGGGAACCCAGGTCCAGGGGAGTTTGGGCAGTCCAGGAAGGGAGGAGGTAGAGGCGAGGGGCAGGGGTGAGGGCTGAGGGATGGAGGACTCTCACCCCCCCACTGCAAGTCTGGTCTGGGCCTGGCAAGGCTTGTGACTTGGCATGGTCCTTCCTGTCAGCTGCTGCATAAAGGGCATGGTCTTACAGGCAAGGCCAGACTAATGATTGTAATTGGTCACAGCCACACAATGCCTGCAAAGACTTGATCTTTATCCAGCACTGCTACACAGATGGGGAGCGCCCACACTTCTTATCCCACCCAGCAGGGCCTCATAAATATGAATTTTCATATGTCTCCTCCACTCAAACTGGTAGAGCACCTCCACGTTACCCCAGAGTGCCACAAGGTCACCAACATCCTTCTGGCTCCATTTGGGGCCCAAAAGAGAGGCACAGGAATGTGCATGCAGGTAGGGGCAGCCCTGGATCAGGAGAATGAGGATATGATGAGTCTTACATTGGCTTTCTGGTCCCCTGTGTACCTGTCTCTGTCTTGGCAGTCCTTGGCAGCTGGTAGCAGTGTCCAGTGCAGGGGCATGGCAAGGGACTAACAGCTCTGCATCACAGACTATGCTCCACAGCAGCTTCAGGTGCAGGATAGGCTTCTATGGCTGTGCAACAGGCAGATTCCGCTGGCCCTGCTGCCAGAAGCAGCCTTAAGGCAGCCCTGAGGTGCTGACAGGTTTTTCAGGGGCTGCAGGAGTCTGTAGCAACTTTTATGCACCCACTTGGCCTGACAGCAGTTCCCTGGCAGCTCCAGAGACATTCAGGGTAAGGCAGCAGTGCAGGAAGTCAGGCACAGCTCAGCTTTGGCCTGCCCAGAGGGACACACAGGGCCTAAGCTGGTGTCAGGCTGCCTGTGTCATGTGCCCTAAGGCACAAAAAACCTGTAGGCTTTAATAGCCTGCAGGCAGCGCTGCCAATGAGGCAGCCCAGCCTTGAAGCAGAAGAGGCTCCCAGCCAGAAGCCTTTGGGTTGGTCTCAGGCTGGTCCCCTAGTGACTGGACAGACCCGACAGCAAATTTGGTGCTGGGCCTCATCTACATGTGCATTACTGCAAAGTTAGTAATCAGACTTAAATTTTCTACCTACATTTGCAGGTAGCAAACTTAATCATGAGTAGGGATTTTTGCTGCGCAGGAAGCACTCACATGTGTAGAAGTGCATGCTTACTGCACAGTTAATTAGGCAATGTCACAGTAAATGATCTTATTTAAATATGCCCACTAACTATTATCTGGTTATGGACATAGGAGTACGTGCAAATTTAAATAGAGGTCCAAATAATGAGCCACCTATTTGACTACCAAAATGTTCCCTGAGGCAAGCACAATCAAAACCTTATCCTGGGGACTGACCACCCCAGAAAACCCAATCAACCCCCTAGCTTTACAGTTTAAATTTGAACCCTCTCTAGTCCCAGTGATTAAATATCCCAACTACCGGCAACTAAATTGGTCCATGATCCCCAAATGGAGCCAGCCAGCTAATTCAATGCGTCTTTCACAATCACCATCAATTCTTCTCATTCTAACTTCACTTGGGGATTTGATACCCCTCAGACCTGACATACTGCCACTCACAACATGAATACACTACCTTTGTGTTTTTTTGGGTTGTTTTTTTTTTTTTTTGTAGACACCCCTGACAGTAGTAAAAAAGTTTTTTGGGGAAAAAAAAAAGTATTTGGAAACTTTGGGGACCCAATGGCATGACAAAACTTTGGGGTCCCAATAGTTAAGGTGTGTGGAATAGCATGTAAAATGACAGCAAGTCTAGCTGTAGTAAGAACAGATGTAAAATTAGATGTGGCATTTCAGCTAACTCTCTGTGCAATTAGTATCTCAATCAATTTGCCCTCTGTGTTGATCCAACAAGAAAAACCCCAATGCTTAAATCTTACACAGCCTTTATGAAGGGCTTGGGGAAAATGGGTAAGAGATGAAGTCCTTGTCACTAGGCTTGTTGAAAGCAGCTAGGATTTGCTTTGGATTTGGATGTGGCTGATTTGGGGGCCAGTGATTCAATTTGGCAATTCCGATCACTGTCCCGAATTGCTTCTGCTGCTGAATCTCTGCATTACTCAGTCCAGGCCCACCCCACTCTCACTCTCCCAACCCAGCAATGGATGCCCCACCTACTCCAGCTCCTGGCACCTTGAAAGAAAAGGCCCGACTCACTAGGTGTTGCACAGCATGGGGCAGTGGGGATTACCCCCTGCCCAGCATGAGCCCCTCTCCCCACCCTACAATGTCCCAGCCCCTACCCACCCCAGCTCCAGACCTTTAAGGAAAAAAAACTGAGAAAGCCCCCTGGACTCACTGTTCCTGCTGATGGGGGGGGGTGATCCTCATTGCCCCCTCTCAACTTCCCTGCACCATGTGGGGAGCTCTTCCATGAGCCCCCTGAAGCCCCAAGCCTGCTGCAGGAGCAGTGAGTCCTGATGTTTTTCTCTTATTTTTTCTTAAAGGGCTGGAGCTGGGGCGGGTGGGGCAGCCATGGAAGGGCAGGGAGAGCAAGGGGGGATCAGGGGGCTCATGACAAAGCTCCCCATACAGTGTAGGGCAGTGGGGGTCAGTGGGGATTGCCTCCCCACCCGGCAGTACCTGGTAAGTTGGGGCTTTTTTTTAAAGCACTGGGATCTGGGGTGGGTACAGCAGCCATGGGTGGTCTAGGAAAGTGGCAGGTGGTTGGGGGAACTGGGGGAGCAGGCAGAGGATGGGGCCTGCAGGGGTCCCCTCATGGTCCCCTCCACCCCCCTCTCCCCTGTCCCTACTTACTAGCACCCAGTCCAGCTGCAGCTCCCTCCTGCAGACACCGGGACTGTCCAAAATTGATTCAGACCCTTTAACTGGCCCCCTGATTTGTTTCAAATTCAGAGGTTCAGCCACCGAATTGGCCTGAATCTCCTCCAAATCAAATTGCCACCTGAAGCTTCATACAACCCTACTTATCGCTACAAAAAAAGGAAGAAAAGATTCACTGACACAGTTCCTGGAGTTGCAGGAACTGGGATGGTACTACTCAATTCCGTTGACTCAGAAGTTATGGCAAATAAAACAAGTACCCTGGGATCAATTTCACAGAAAATTGGCACTTCCTTGCAAAAAGGTTTACATGCAGTTACTCATTTACAACTGCAGATGGTGGATTTAAGCCAAAGTCTAAGTAATACCCTTACTGCCGATAGTGCCACCCTGGCAAAGGCTACCTTGTGGCTAGGAGCAAATACCTCAACAGCCCTTACATACATAGAAGTGCAACTGTAGCAATATGTTATTGCCAAGAATATAGTCAACCAAGCCTTAAGAAGAGATATACCTGCAGTCATCAAAAGGAAACAGGTGACCAACCCTTGGGCAAAATTGATTACATCTGAACTGAAAATCATCACTCATACATGATGAGTCTCACCACTCTTGACTATCATGCACAGAAAATTCTACTAGTTAGCCCAATAATACCCCTTGGTGTCACCATTAATTAAGCAGGTCTCATGCCTAATATATTGTCCCAACGGGCAGCTAAAATTCAAGGCTGCTGGAAAGAAACCAACTTGAAGCTGTTTGAAAAAGTTAATCGATGCAATTATGTATGTTCAAGCTATGTTTTGTGTTATAAAGATGTTGGTTTAAGTAACAATCAAGCAGAATGTCAGCATTCTATGTACAAAGATTATTCTAACCAAAATACTATCACTGATGTTGAGGAAGGATGTGCGTATTTTCAAACTATGTGTAATGTAATGTTAGTTAACTCACAAAATGTTTCTTTAGAGGAGAATTCTAACTGTATTTCTAATGTTGAAATTTTAGAGTCTGACTTTAATTTCAGTAGACAAATGTTTAGTCAGTAGTTTTTTACTTGGGGTTTTTATATTTTTTATAAAAAAGACTTAATTGATGTACAGTTAGGAATGTCTCCAGACAAGCTTCACAAATTAATTCACCATCCAAATTTATATTGAAAGTTTCAAATTCAACATTTAGCAAAACACACTGTTGTTACAATGCAGTGTATAAGCAAGTCTGTTATCAGTTTGTTAAACAAGGCAAAGGCAATCTCACAACACTGTTGGTGGGAAACTCTTCTTGGATGGTCTCCAAGTGCATTAACATTCTAAATAAGGCTTTGCACCCAATTGTGCTGCCTTTAAGTACTGGTGTGTTGCTAGCAATAACACAATGTATTCTAGCATGTAGGACCTGGAAAGTGCTCTTAAGAGTCAAGTATCATGCCTGTAAAAAAGAGCTGCATACTCACTTAAAGCAAATATAATCTTTAATGGTATTGTTGGAACATCTAGGTGATTGCTTTATGGGCATCAAAGGGAGGACTAATGACTGTGAAACTCAAGCTGAGCTGGGCCTACTCACACACGTTAAAATACAAAATAATGATGACATTTGCGTAGTAGAAGAGGATGTAAGTTTGCAGCTGGACTTTCTGAAAAGAAATAATGAGGCATCCTTCCCAGCTTATTTTACTATATTTAAGATGATTTTAAACAAGCTCCTATGTAACTGTGTTATGCTAATTATCTTTGGTTAATTACTATAGTAAATATTTCTTTTTGATAATGTTTGTTTGTGTGCAGGAATAGACTTTCTCCATATGGGCTTTCATAAGTGTCTCCTCCTGATTTGCTCTTGCTTTGCCTCAGAGTCTCCCTTGATCTTCCAAGGACAACTCTTCAGAAATGCTTTGTGTTTCTCCTGGCCATTAATCAATTTCCTGATATGTTCCAACTCAGTAGAAATTGACAACTTCCTGTTACTGAATAAGGTAATTAAGTCACAATTGAGTATTTCTAATAACAAATGATGAACAGTAGAAAACAGGACCTTCTTGTTTGTGGTTGCTTGTGGGGTTTTTTTTTACTTGGTTACAAAAATGTTTTGAAAATTCTGAGCTTAAAGGATATAAAATGGTATGAAACAGCTAACAGAGCACACTTCAAGAATGAGAAATCATCCTGACAAGAACTGCTACTGCACCCAGCTAATCTTCCACTACCACTTCCCTTTTCACTTCTTAATCCTCTTTCTCTTCCCTAACTGCCTATCTCCTCTCTAAAATGTTGACCAATACTGTTCCAGGCTCTGAAAACTTGTTCTATTCTGGTGCTCTTTCACTATCTCCCCAGTGATCCTGACATCAATCAAAAAAGTAAAACTGGACCTCTGCCTAACCACTACACTTGAACTTAGTGAAGAAACAGCTATGAGACTATATCACTGACAGGAACTTATCAGAAGGATAGGTTAGTGCAGTCTATCTGAATAATACATATGATAGTGCCCATTAAGCACAGTCCCTTTCAGCAGTGACTCTTTTTCAAGTCATAGTGAGCCACTACATTGCATACATTTCAACTTCCTCTTTACTTTCACAGTTGAGCTTTGCCTTTCTTCCCAATTTCCAGTGATTCTAGTTTCTTCACCATCCTTAAATGCCTTGCAAACATTATGAAATAGGACCCCAAGAAGTTAATTCAGAATTCCTCTGTCACTTCTCCCATCTTACCCTGGTGCATATGATTAGTGTGGCCCCACTTTCCATGAGGGGAAGTCATATAGGTTGCCCTGTGTATTATCTGCATTTTTTTTTGATAATTTAAGGACTCATAACAAGAACAGCCAGTTCCAGTCCTGACTGTGGGCTATTTAGCAAATGGATTATTTGTGTGTGTGTGTGTGTGTGGGGGAATGGACCAGAAGTACACACACATATTTAACAGTGTTGAGCTGACCATGGCTTGAAATGCTGTTGAGTTTTGTGGGGCTCAGTCTAATGAGCTATGTAGTAAATCATGAGGCTTTTAACTTGGGCCTAATAGCATGTATATTTGGTATTAGTATTCTGGTTAAGATGAAGTTCAGTTTTAGCTGTCTGGATTAAGTTCAAGAAAGCTGAAGGACTAGAAAGGATGGAGCGGATGATATGAAGACAGATCACTAGGAAACAGCACTAGCACAAAGGAGGAGAAGAGAAGTGACTGAGAAAGGACTATGGCAGAAGTAAAAAAAAAGAGTCCTGGTAAGCATTTGAACCTTCTCTGATTACCAGACTGGGCCTTTTGAAGCTGGACATGATCTGACTGGATTTTAGCTGGCTTGTGATGCAGAATATCTTGAAGGTAAACCCTAGTGATCTGGTAGGGCTGGTGTCTTTTCCTAGAGGACTAAACTGGGACTTCATGTTCTGGGACCACCAGAGATATAAAGATTTCTGGGAGATGTACAATATGAAGAGAGAAGCTTTAGTTCTTTGACTTTGGAGAGCTGGAGAGGAACCAGAAGCATGTAGTAATTGTGAAGACAGTTAACTTGGCAATGAAGGAAGAAGACATAAAGAGATGCCTCATAATGTATTGCTAAAAGATGGACGAGATTGAAAACATATGGGAACTAAATGGGATTTGATTGGGGCTTGCAGGGCTTGAACCCTACTATGGGGGTACCAAGAAAACAACTCCAGCCAACAATAGCCCTTTGAGTCAATAGGGGGTTTGTGATTTACTATGGCCATACAAAGCTGTTCATAATATGTGGTGAAGATAGGGACTTAGCTTTGGTTTGTCCCTCCACCATATGCTCAATATGTGTTCCTGGCATGACTACAGTGGGTGGAAGAAAAGGAAGAATGGATGGAGTACTTCACCAAGACCAGAAGAGAAGGAAAAGAGGTAATATGGTGCCTCCAGGATGAGAAAGAAGAAGAACACGCATCAAAAGAAGCTATATATGTGAATAGGGAAATTTTTCTACCAGGAACTATACAGACAGAAAGGTAGAGCTGGAGGCCAGAACAATTTACATAGAAGGACTGCAAAAGAAGCTAATGAAAGAAGACCAAAAACAACTGGAAGAAGACTGGAAGGTTCAGAAAATCTGAGACAACCTGAGAATTTTTTTTTTTTAATAGGAAAACACAAGGAAAAGATGGACTGCCAAAATAATTCTATGTAATTTTCTGGAGCCAACTGGGACCAGACCTGATAGAAGTCTACATGGAGAGGAGAGAAAGAAAACTCTCAAGAAGCATGAAAAAAGGAATAGTAAGCATGATATTTAAGAAAGGGGATAAAACACAGATGAACTGGTGACAAATAAGTGTGTTAAATTTCAACTACAAGCTCCTAGCCAAAGTGATAATGAATAAACTAAAAGAAGTAATCAGGAAAATGCTAGGAGAAAATCAAGTGCACAGTTTCCGGAAGGCCAGGATCCAACTAAGGGATACCATCCAATACTGCAAAGAAAGAAATCTAAGCCTGGCAATATTAAACATAGACCTGAAGAAAACCTTTGATAGAGTTGATCACAAATTCCTATTTTGAATGCTGGGAAAGCTAGGGATCCCTACAGAATTTCTTGATTAGCTGAAGATCCTTTACACAGTTGCAAAAGGTCAAGCTTTAATAAATGAACACCTAACAGAGCCAGTAAAAGTGTGATCATAGGTGAGGTGGGGGTGCCCCCTGTCCCCAGTGCTCTTCATCTGTGTGATGGAATTGCTAATAGAACTAATACAGAATGATGATGAAGTGGTAGGAGTCCAAATATGGGGAGGAAGTGGAAGGCAGGCCAAGTGCATCATGTACATGGATGACATAAATGTTGTATGTAGGGACCAATGATCCATCTAGGAAGTGATAAACTATATGCAGCTTTATGAGAAAGTGATGAGGGAGAAACTCAACATTGCTCAGAGTATTTGGATTGTATGGTTAGTGATAGGAAACCTGTCAGGGATAGGGGACACAGTGGTTAAAAAAGGATATGGGTACTGTCAATGAAGAGTTTAAAGGGAAGGAGGTGTGGCAGAAAACTACTGTAAGCATCAAGCAAAAGCTGGGAATCTGAAATGGTGAAAGCTAACCCTAGAAGGAAAATGTGATTCTCCTAAAAGCCAAGATCTCGTCCGTGATTTTATATACAGGATTGATGTCCCTCCCAACATGGAGCACAGACTGTGCAATACAAAGGAGCATGTATATGTAATTCTGGGGATCACAATGAAAGAAACTAGTATGGCACATATTATACAGATAGAATAAAGATGAGGGGGGAGACCTCACAGATAAGTTTTTGTTTATGATAGCCAAGTACATACACCTGTGCTGTAATTTGGTGGTAGGAGGGTAGTCCAAAACAGCATAATGCTGTGTCAGATATTTTGGAGGAAGACTATAGAGCAAATAGGAATAGGAGACTGCAAGTCCACATGACCATGGGCATGGTAGCCCCCTAAATTCTATGTGGTAGTAGAAACTTTCTGGACCTGATATAATTTACAGCAGATAGAACAAGAGGAAATGAAAGACCATCACAAGATCCAACAAATGATGTGAGCATGAGCTACAACAGATCTGACTGGGAAGTTCCCTGGAGAAAAAGTAGATGGTATCTGGAAGCAGGTGTGTGAAAAAATACTTTTAGAATAATCACGAAGACCTAAGCTGGATGCTGGGACACAAAATACTCTCAGTTCCTGAGCTGCAAGATTGCTGGTGTCTTTAATGAATCACAAAGTGCCCAGAGGACATGTGTACATGGAAGAAACACATAAGTACTTGCTGTGGGAATTTTCACAAAGGTGTATGGAAGGGTAAAATGAATATACTAGTTAATAATAGGCATTAAGCTGGCAGCTGAAGTGGTGCAGTGGGGAGAAGTGCTAAAAGCAGAACAAAATTGAGTGCAGGGGTGACAGAAGGCAGTATTTAGTTTTAAAAAATGCATTGTGGACAGTAACAAATTTGCTGGTCTTCAAAAAACCTGAGTGGTCTGTTAAACAGTGTTTAAAGCTAGGCTTATTCAGAGTGAAAATGTACCTATGGAAGTGTTAGAAATATTATTAAAAATGCATTATCAATAGCTGTTAGCTCCCATCAATAGTGTTGTCCTCTGAATAAGCACAGCTGCCAGCCCTC
>NW_017728916.1:25791847-25822203 GCF_001723895.1 Crocodylus porosus
TGATTTTTTTTTTTTTTTTACTGTCTATTTTGATTTTGTTGAGCACAGGCCAAGACCAACCCCTGGAAGGTGTACCCACAAGAGGCAGTAGGACACCCTGGGGTACAGAGAAGGTTACAACAGGCAGCACTGCAACCTGGCTGCAGAATAACATTGTAAAACACCATCTGGAGAGGCTAGGCTGGGGTAAAGGGGAGGTTTGGAGTCCCACCGAAAACACAGGGATCAAGACCAGGCAGGATCACTGTGGGCATTGCCTCCTGGAAATATACAGGTCATCAAAGTCATGACAGACAAGAAAAATGTAAGATCCACTCCCTGGCAGACCTGGTGATCCAGAGCCAAGGTCTACCTGTTGCCACCTGTAGCCAGATGAGCACAAGGCAGCATGAGTAAGCCCTATAATATGTACAGACGTCACACAGATAAAACCTGGGAGAAAGATAAATTGGTCCTGATAATTGTGGAGAGAACCTAAGAAAAGGAAGAAGGAATCTAAATAAATAAATAAATAAAATTGCATGGAAAACTGATGTAAAAATAAAGAGAATGGAGAAAGGTTCATATACCAACATGATGAGAAGTGCAGACTACCTAAAAGAAATGAGAGAATAAGACACAGAAAAGTTTGTGTTTCCAGGGGCAGGATACATAATAGATTTTGTTTTTTAAAGGGCAAGGGGAGGCAAAAAGAAGAAAGACCTAAGTATAATTTTGATATTCTTGTACATAAATAATAAAAACATAATTTTGTCACATATATTAGCATTGCTGCATGTCTCCACCCTGACAAAATGGCAGTGGTGCACTTCAAAATAAAACACATATGATGATCTTTAGTTCAAAGCCTCTGTAGGTAGGTCTTGTAAGGCTTCGGTCCTTTTCTGGTAAGGGTCTTCTTCCCTAGCGATGTCAGGGTGAGATTGCACCCTGGGGCCACCTAGATGCTTTTGGGCACTGCCCCTACTAACCTGCCCCATCTTTGTTGTTGATCAATGGGGAGTCAGTTCCCTGTCGGTGGTCCCAAAAGGGGTCTTGACCCTGGTCTTTCTTCATGGAGCTCAAAACCTCCCCTTTACCACACCTTTACCACATCCATGGCCTGGGAAGATACTGCTCACTGTAGTCTTCCTTCGAATGATCTCCTTTCATCCACATCACTTGCCTTGACCTGGGCCGGGTTCTTCCAGCCATCAATCTTTCCCGAGTCGATCCCTGGTCTCTAGATCAACTTTTGGGCTAAACTAAACCTGCCCTGGCTTGGGGTAATAGTAACTTAGACTAATTCTTAACTGAAAAAGATATTTGGCATCTGCCGATGGGCACCCAAGATGCCATCTGAATAGGAGCTCCTCACTCCTGGTCTCACCATCTGGTGGTAGTTGCCACTTCCCCGTAGGGCTCTGATGCAGCTGCCACCTGTTCCTCCCTCTTCACTGGGCTGCCAGCAGGGCTTAGCTGTCACTCATTGCCCTTCCCCGCCGCTGTACTTGAGTTTCCTGCAGTGGTTGTGACTCTGCTTGCACTGGTAATGGGGAACTGCTTCTCCCCACTACAGCTCTCCAGCAATTCTTGGCTCCCATAGCCTGGATTCCTTGCTCTGTCAGCCAGGCTTCCCTGGCAGATGCTCCGGCTTCCTTTCCCATGCTCGAGGCCACAGCTGCTACCCCCTGGCTCTGCCACCTGTGTCTCCCAGCTGGTGTGCCATGCCTCTCTCTCTCCAGCTGATTCCTCTTGCAGATGCTCTTTGAGCAGCCCGCACTCCTCTGAGGCCCTGCCTCTGGGGCTCACCAATTTGCAGGCTCAGGCAGCTGCAGAACTGCCGGGTCTGCACTGGCATTTCCCCACAGATGTCGCTTGTCTCCTTTCCTATGGTAAGTATCGGGGTTTATCAGGAGGGATCCATGACCATGCTGGGGGCAGATTTTGCCTCCCTTCTCACATATCCTCCCCCACAGATGCTGCTAGGCAGTCTTCTATCATTACCTGGTGTCATATGTGCAGATGACGATGTTTTCCCTTGCAGATCTTGGGGGTCCTCTGGTGTGTCCCTTGAATGCCAGAATGGAAGCGGGACAGAAAATCAGCCACCATGTTATTTTCCCCTGGTTTATACTCTGTGGCAAACTGGAATATCTGCAGTGCCAAGGCCCAATGAATTACTTCAGCATTATGGCCAATTGTATCCATTTCAAGGGAGTGTGGTCTGTAATGACTGTGAATTCTTTGCTGAGTAAATAATATCGAAAATATTCTACCCCTCATTTTAGGACCAAACACTCCCTCTCAATGGTGGCTTACCTCCTTTCCTGGCCATTGAGCTTTCTGCTGGCATAGGCCATTCGTCTTTCTGCCCCCTCCACTTTCTGGGATAAGACTGCTACCAGTGCTTGGCCCGAGAAGTCTATCTGCAGGATAAAGGGTACTGAGAAGTCTGGCATGTGTAGCACTACCATTTTTTCATTGTGGGAACGTGTTGTGATGCTGATACACGTGACAAGTGAGCATTTTTAATTAGTGTGACTTGTTAATTAAATCCGCTGTCTCTGCATTCTGGAGCACATGTAAAAATGCCCATAGTTTTAAATTTGCTCCTCATTCTCATTCCCATTCCCATGTGCTCAGGGAAAGAAGGATCTTGTACAAAGGAAAGGGGGAGAGCAGCCCCCCCCATAGAGACCTGGCTGGCCTCTGCCCTGCTTCCTCTGGCCATGCCCACCAGCCTGCACTATGTCATCCACCTCTTCAGAATGGGCAAGACAACCACTGTGGAGGCCATTCTGGAAGTCTGAAGCACACTCCAGGACATGTGCTTTGGGTGCATGGCCCCATTGAGGCAGTGGTGGGGATCCAAACCCTGAGCTTCCTCAAGTGCATGGGGGCTCTGGATGGGACCTACATCCCTGTCACCTGTCTTCCCCATGGGAAAAAATGCTACTACAGCCAGCAGGGTTTTCACTCCATCATACTGCAGGCTGTTGTTGACCACTGAGGCACTTTCACAAAGGTGAGGACTGGTTGGGTGGGCAGCACCCATGATGGAAGCAGGTCTTCCAGAACTGCTTCATGGTGGAGAGCAGGGGATCTGCACAAGGAGTGCTGGACTTTCAGTTGGGTATGGTGGTGGTTCTGCCCCTGCTTATTCGGGATCCCACCTACCGACTCTTCCCATGGCTCGTGCAGCCATGCACTGATCACCTCCTCCTGCACTCCCTTCTGTAGGTCACCTGGACATCTGGCCACTGACCCAACCCCACCACACCCCCCCCAGCACCATGCCTACTGTGGACAGTTCCCAGAAAAGCATGTTATTCCCCTTCACACAGACCCCACCCTCCCTCCCTCTTCAGTAACAGAACCCTTCCCCCTTCCCCCCACCTCCCCCACAACATATCCTGTCCCCTGTCCCTTCTGAACCACAGAGTCCCATCTCCCTTCCCCCTGACCCACAGAGCCCATCCACCAGCCACCACACCCACCACCAATAAAGCATGCTCTTCCCCATGCAGACTACGTACAGTGTTCTCTGTCTGCCCTCCTGGGGTGGGGGCAGTGAGCTGGAGGCAGCTAAAGGGTGGATCCTGGATACAGGCACCCTGCAGCCCAGCTTCTGGCTGAACCACTGTGGGCATGAATGCCACAACAAGCAGGGGCTAGCTGAGGGGTGAGGGAGGCCACTGCCGTACCCCACTCCTGCAGCTAGCTGTCAGAGCCAGCAGAGCTTTAACACATGAGCATGAGGATGCTACCCAACCCCTGGCAGTCCTCCTTCATGGCCTCCACTGCCCTCCACTGCCCTCCCCTGCCCTGGTCACTAAGGCAGCCTTCCACTCCCAGGTCTCCACTATCCTCTTGAGGAGGGTGAGGTGCCTCTCCTTGAGGGCCAAGAGCCTGTCCTGGATAATTTCTTGTTTCTCAATTTTCCATTCAAATATTTTTTTATGGTACAAATTTACGATGCCTTCTACTTCACTTCAGACTAACATGGCTAATTATGTATCACTGTGTGCTCTTCAAAGCATCTTATTTGACAAAGACCCCCATGAACCATCTATTCACCTAAACCTAATTGTGTGTTCTAGATAAGAAACAAAAATCTCAAGTACATAATTCTCCAGATTATTTTATTTTATACTGGACCATCAGATTGAAGTATCTGGTCAATGACTGGTTCTACTGCAGGATCATTTTAGTTCTAGAAGCAGAATGTGCTCTTCTCAAGTGGCTAGGAAAGCCAGGACAATACTACTTTGGTCATGTTCTGTAATAAGGGAAGCAGTTTGTTGTGTCTGCTAAAAATTTACTTTGCAGCATAACTTCATTTGCTGTAATACTTTATTATGCCAAATGCAATGAAAGTGTAAACTGGGATGATGAGAATTAAAATCAATTGCATTCTCATCTAAATGCCAATATCCATTTGTCAGTAACTGCTTATTTGTTCTCTTCTTTCTGCATCGGAACAATTCCAAGATTGCTAAAGTTCTGAAAGAGAAAATGAAATTACATATTCAATTTATTCTGCATAGAAAACAAAAAGAAGAAAAGAAGGCATTTACATTCCTATGGTAGAGTTTTTGATATCCACTATGATAGATTATGCTTACCACTCTTCCTTCATCAAGCTTTTCAAGACATGAGGGCTTTTCAATGAGGTACTTCAGAGCAACAACAGACTTTTCTGTAGAGTTAGAGATGGGTCCTGGTTATCTTTGAAGTGTGGCCTACCATAGTCAGTTCTATCTGTGAATTCAGCATCTTTGGTCCTTATGTGAAGAGGATGTGGTCCTTTAATACACTCTGATATAATACAGATTCTGATCCTAGAGATCCTAATATCAATCAGGAGTAACATCCCTACTGGGCGTACCTACACGAGATGCTTCACTGCACTGTAGCATAGTTTAATGTGCATTAAGCATGCATGTCTACACATGCTTACTGCACAATAAAAACCCATAATTGTGAGTAATTTTGATACTCACAAATGCAGGTATCAATTTTACTTGTGATTACTTACTATGCAATAATGCACATGTAGACATGACCTAGGAGTAAATTTGCTCCTAGGTCAGACCTGCTAGTAGCAGGCCAGCCTGAAGGTAGTCCTAGGGCACCAGGCGGGAGCCTCTTCTGCTCCAAGGCTGCACTGCCTCTATGGCAGCCTTTGCCTCAAGCCTTTAAAAGCCTGCATGCATTTTGAGCCCTGGGACGTACCAGCAGAGAGCCTGAGGCCACTCCAGGACCCTGTATCCCCCTTGGCAAACCACAGGCTAGCTTCTCCAGCCTACCTGCTTCCTGGCTTCACTGCCTGGCACCACAGTGCCAGTGGCTGCCAGGCCCATGCTGTCCAGGCCTTCAGGCTGCTGCAGACTCCAGCTAGGCCAGCCTCACCAGCCCCCAACCTACCCCCACCAGACTGCTCTGAACTTGCAGACACTTCAGAGCACTGCCTCAGCTGCTTGGCCATCAGTCCCATGCTGAACCCCTGTGCTGGGTGCTGCAGGCAGGTGCCCAGGCCCACCAGCACAGGGACAGCTGTGTGGAGGCCCATAGAGATGGCTCAGGAGCAAAATGGAATTCTATCCCAGGCAGTTCAGGCCACAGTTGTTGACTGCTGTGTGCTGGACACCATTCTGGCCTCAGCAGTTGACTTTATGCTACCCACTCCCTGGCCCCTGATGGTAGCCCCACCTGCTCCCTGGCAGCCACCCACCACCCAGCAGAAGTCACCACCTGGGCCTGGAAGTAGGTCTTGCACCACCTCTAGCAGTCAGGAGTCCCTGCCCCTGACTCCCCCTCCCCCAGTTTTGGTGCCACCCAGCTCCTCCGCTTGAGTGCAGTCCTCACTGCTTACCCCCACTCCATACAGTCATGAAGCCAGAGCTTCCTACAGTGGGGCCAGGACCACACACAGACCTTGATGACCCTGGATGCCAGAGGGGAAGCTGCCTGCAGTGGAGTAGCACTAGCTGCCTTTACCCCTGGGCAATCCCCAGCCCACTGCACTCACTGCAGCATGTACACCCATGGGAGAATTGTCAGAGGCCAGGGTTCTGGGCACCTGTTCCAGGGCTCTACCCTTAGGTACCCCCACCCAAAAGGCTCCACCATGAAACATCACACAAAGAATGTTGTACAAGGTTTTCACTGGAAAGAAGGCTTTTTAAAATTTTTGGTGGGTGGTGGACAGGCTCTGTTTTTTGAGTGGGGAGGGGAGAGGAGGCTTCTGTTTGTTGGGGATGGAGGGGGAGGGAGGGGAAGGTGGCCAGTTTTTTGGGTGGAGGATGGGGGGAGGGGGCCTCTGGTTGATGTGAGTGGAATAAAAGCTTGTTCTTCTGAGAAGTATCGGCATTGAATGTGGTTCTGGGGGTGGGCAGAGTGGGGTTGGGGGTCCAGGGGCAGTGATGCATGTGAGCTAGAGCTGGGAGTGCTGGAGGAGGTGGTAGGCCAGTGCCTCTCACACACAGCAAGTGTCCTGGCCCTCACTGCTGGGTGTGTGGCTCTCCTGGGGCCTTGTGCGTGTGTGGGGGGGGGTACTGCTGCTGCCACTGCTACAGGGGGTGCTCCTGTTGCCAGGAATCCTCCTGGAATGCCTCCTCTGCCCAGTCCCCACAGAAAAGCTCCCTTCAGGCCTCAAGGATGTTACGCAGCACAGTCTGTGATGTTGACCCAGGGAGGTTGTCCTCAGTTGACTTGAGGCTAGAAGTGAGGGTGTGACAGTGGCCCTTGAGGCAGATGAAGGTGTACTTCACCAGTGCTTGTGTCCAGCCCAGACAGTGGTTAAAGTGGGCCTAGTAGGGATCCAAGTGGCTGTAGGGCCACATGAGCCAGGAGAGGAGTGGGTAGGTGGGGTCCCTGGCGAGAAGGGAAAGGATATCCATGGCACCCACCTGCAGGTCTGGCATCCCTGGTGTGAAGTGCCAACTCTCTATAAGGCCCAGTGGGCCAGAATTTCTAAAGATGTGGGTATCAAGGGTGCTGCCCACCCACCCTGTACTCATGTGCACAAAGGCCCCACAGTGGTCCACAATGTCCTGGAGCACCACGGAGTGAAAGCCCCTCTCAGTGTAGTAAGGGCAGTCTCCATTGGGTGGGCAGGTGATGGGGATGTGGGTCCTATCCAGGGGCCCAATGCACTGGGGGAATCCCAGGGCACAAAGCTCTGCCACCACCACCAGTCAGTCATGCAGGCAGAACACCATGTCCTGGAGGGCCCTACACCTCCATGACAGCCTCCTCAGTAGTGGTCCTGCCCTCAGCAAACAAGTGGCTGACATACCAAACAAGTGGAAGGCATGGCCAGCTGAAGCAGGGCAAGGACCATCTAGCAGTCCGTGTGAACATGTGTCTGCATGCCGATGCCCTGCCTTTTCAGGTGTGGTCAGAATTGCATGATGGTTCTGCCATCAGTCCTGGCTATCCCAGTGGGCCCAGAGGCATTGGGACTGGATGGAGCCCATCATCAGTATCCCTGTTGGAGTCTGGCCAGGCAGAAGGAGTGGAGGTGGTAGGTTCATGGCATTAGATCTGGAATGGCATGCAGTGGGTGAGCAGGAGCACAGGACTCTGGTCATCACTGCCAGGGGCAAGGGAGGAGCAGCCATGGTACAAGGAGGCAGACAACAAGGAGAGAACTTCCACATACTGTCCCTGTGCTGCACATGCTGATCCTGACCAGGGAAGTGGCTGGCCAGAGAGTAGCATCCAGGGTTGCCTTTTGAAAAGGGTTCCAGGTTGCTAGCAGCTGTGGCCAGAGCCTGGAGCTTCCTGTGGTGGTGGTAGGGGCCCATTTTGGGGCCACTGGAAGGGGAAACAGATTTGCAGCTAATCTGCTACTGCTTCCCCGCATATGTACATGTCTGTCCAGCACCATTTACTCATGAGTAATTTACTCACAAATAAACCGGTGCCTTAGGAAATGCATGTATAGATCCACCTAATATCAGAAGTGTTACTCCAGAATTACACTATTGCAGGTGTGTCTACACGTGCATTTATCCAGCAGGGAGGCCTGGGTTACTGCTCAGTAACTCATCTACATGTGGTATCAAATTTACAATCAAGCTGGTGTAAGTCACCATATTTACTGTGCAGTACACATGTGCACATCTAGATGCATGCCAACACTGTGCAGTAATTTCAGTTAATACATGGTAAATGCACACGTGTAGACCCACCCTGTAAATTTGATCAGAGTCTGGATCTATCTGTGTACAACATGGCTAAAACCCTGATTTGAGTCATATCAACATAATTACTTTAATGGTACTTCTTGCAATTTTGTGGCAGATATATATGTGGGGATATGGTTGGGCATGAATTTTCTACAATAAGATATTTGAATTAGTGTAAGAAATAAAATCCTTATAAAATGGTATCTTTATCCAATTAATTTCTACATTGTTTGGTTCCATCTCCCCCATCCCTGCCCCCACCCTCCCACAAATCTGATTAAAAAAAAGAAACATTGAGTTTAAAATGTATGTCTGGCAGAAAATAATTTGTTCTTTTCAAGTAGCTACTAAAATGTAAGAATTCATTAGGCAGACTTGTTTCTACCATAAAACTTGACCATTTAAAGAGCAAAGAAATCACAGGCTTAGACCTCACCTGGTTCCTAGTTTGATTAACTATATTCAAATTATCCATCATCTGATGCCATAATTTAATGAAGAAGTATGTAACTATTTAAAAAAAAAATATTATTATTAAACATACACTTTATTAAAGCTAACATGAAATTGAACATGGCATTGATTGAAAATGTGTACCCCAGACAAAGGGAGGTCATTTTCTTTTTCTCATGAGCAGAATGTGGAGCCTGTGGGACCTTTCAGCAGTTAGAAGCTGCATATGACAGTAATTGGAACCAACTGTATAATTACATTAAGTAGAGAACACAGTTTTGCTTTGGTAATGAGAGTGATGCTCAGCCAAGCAGACTGTGTATCTTTCTCAGATAAAGGGGATAACTGTTAAAATGTTATTAACCCACAAGGAAGGCTCAAGTGGAAAACCAAATGCTCAAAACACAGAGGTCAGAAAATTCAGAAAAAGGAGTCAGAAACAGACAGTAATTTGCAATGAGTGCATGGTGAAATTATACTGGAATGTTAAGCAAGGTGAACCTTAGAACATGCTTTGAACACAGAGATCCAGCCTCCCTTCTTCTTCCATGGCTCTTGAAATTGTAGACCAGCAGGCTGGACTCCAGGAAAGAGAAATTTCACTATTGACAGAGAAGGTACTGGATGGTAGTCAAGTGTGCCTTTATGTGACTAAAGACATACTGGAGGACCTTGAGGTTCCTCCCTGAGATCCAGATGGAAAATATTCTCACCTTCATGGATACAGGTTGCATGCTACATAATGTGTGTGAGCAAAAGGGGGATGCCTTTCCAGACTCCAGGTCATTACGTTCTGGTGCCTTTGGGCAGTGTCTAAAAGCAAGTGCACATGGTGGACCTGTGAAGAGGGCCCCTAGTCAAGAATTGAAGGTAGGCCTACCATGAGGCTACTCTTACCATGGAGGTCCTGGCCAACCACTTCTTTTGGGAATATGCTGCTTTGCAGAAGGAAGAGGAGGGCCAAGTGAATTGATTATTGAAACTTTTGCTTTCTAAGAATGCCTTTCAGTTCAGTAGTTTGGCAAGATATGCCCTGTTTTGGGTGATCCAGAGAAGGGGGTGAAGGGAGGGGATTTCCAGAGATCCATGCGTGTGGGGGAGGAATGAGGCTCTTGGGACTGGCTTGCTCTGTCTTGGGCAAAGGACAGGTGGGTTGACTGGCAGTGGTCAGTGCGCTGACTGGTGCATTCCTATCTTGGGCATGGGGGAGGCCCATCTCTCCAGATACATCATGGAAGATTTGTGAACTGCTGGCATTTTCAGCACTTACACACTGGACTGTGTGAAGCAGAAAGTATTTGTGTTGGATTCAGATTTGGCTGGTTTGGAGGGATGGTGATTCTATTCGGTGATATGAATCACTGCCCCAATTTGATTCAGCCAATTCAGATTTGGAGATTTGGTGACAATTCAGAGATTCGGACATAGATTATACAGAGTCTTCAATGACACTGAATGCAGCTGCCTCCACCTGATAAGTCTGTTGTGGTGAGTGGAAGGGGAGGGAAGAGATGGGCGGGGGGAGCAGTTCAATGCCTCCACAGCAAGGGAGGGATTGGAGCTTGGACTGGTAGAGCACCAAAGCTTTGCACAGCCCTATTATACATATAACACCTGCTCTGACGTGCTAATTGGAACGCATCATAACAGACTAGATTGAGTCTCTTGAGCATTCTAATTAGCACAATGTACCAGCCTTGGCATAATGACTTTTAGTTAAAGTGTCCCCACCAATATTTTGAAGCACAGGATGCTGAATACACAAGATGCTAAGGGAACTTTCATCACAGTGACTCCTGAGAGCTGCTTTAATTAAAGCCCCCCTCCTCTCCCATACACACACAAGAGTACATGTAAAGTTGTCCTGTGTTTGCAGTTCATAACCCTATGGCAACTGCTCTCCAATATAGTTACCACTGCAGTGTGGAAGGAACAGGAGGGAGGGTGCAGGTACAGGATGTGTCTTCTGGAAAAGAAACCAGTCTGGTGGGGAAACTTCCATAGGGGAAGTGAAAGTCTCAAGCTGCTAAGGGATGTGGGGAGATGCTACACATGCAGGCTAGAGGGTAGTCTGTGAGGAAACTGAGAGGTGCTTTTTGTATCTTGAGCTGGAGAGAGCATGTGGGCAGGAAGTGCACAAGGAACTCAATGCAGATATGTACAAAAATGCAAACTTCATTTTTTTCTCCAGTAAATATAAACAAACCTATGCATGTGCAAACTGAAAATTATAGTGCAAAGGACAAAGTTGTGCAAAAAGCAAAATACAGTGCAAACTGCAAACCATCCCCCCATGAAACAGACAGTGGGCTGGCTATCATTTCCTCTGGTGCCTCACAGTACTGTGGCATCCTAGCTGAGCCTCATACCAGACTGATGTGGGGGGTTCCTCCAGAGCTTGAGAGATACATCTTTATCACTGGGTGTGACTGTGCCCTGCTTGGTAGCTAAGCTAAGTCATCATCAAAGTTTAGCAAGCATCTCAACAATGCTCCCTCCCTGTTGGGGTGCAGGTATCTGGGATGCTTGTGGCATCCCCTGGCCCCCTTCCACACATGCCACTCAGACCCATGCTCCTGCTTATTATACTGTCACCCTTGGGGGTGACAGCATCACAGGGTTTGTGGCAGCTGTAAAGTGTAGAGTCAAGCACATGATGCACTTGTGTAGCATTGCTATGGTCCCAGTAACCACCTTGTGGTAATTGCTAGCTAGGATTGGAAGGAGGAAAAGAGGGAGCAGGTGACCAGTCTTCATGGTAGCTTGGGTCAGCTGGAGACTGGGGTCAATGCCAATTCCAATGGACATAATATTGTCTGTTATGTCTGAGAATATCATGTGGTGCTATAGATGTTGGCTTCCTTTGTATAAAGATTTGATTTGTAAATACCTTTTAAACAAATTTGTGGAGGGATTGCCAGGGATTGCCATATTTAATAAGGTAAATATGTTTGTGGTGGATGATTAGATGGACTCTGCTTGTGAGAACAGTGAAACTGAGAAAGTTTTTGCCAAGTATGTACATCGCACAAAAGACTTTTACTCTCATACACTTACCAATGTGCAGGATTTTGAAAGTTGTCTATAAAGGCATCATCAACCTGTGAATATATTGTAATTAGTGATGACCCTTGCAGTTAAACACCATCCCCCTGCCCTCCTTCCTCAACAAAATCTTGATTAGGTACATCAGCATAGGCACTTCAGACAGGATAGTCCAGCACCGCCATGCTCTCTTCTGATGGCTCTGATGCCATCTGATGAGGGTCTGTCATGGTCATAGGGTTTGCTTTTGATCCCAGAAACCTATCTCAATCACCCAAATCTCATCAATAGATTTCTTAGAGACCCCACCACTGTGCTGGGGCTACCAATCTAGATCCCACCTTTATATTTACTCCATTTGATTCAGTGCTGCTCTTGGAGAGGTTTGATGGCCCTGAAATCCATGCCTGTTGGTTGAGAGCTGTGGGATAAGTTGTTAGCTCATTAGCTCATAGCTAATTCCTACCCCCACCACTGCTCACATCCATGATACAAGAATCTCACCAGTGGTCCCATTAGACATCTTCTTTTCACTCATGATCCCATGGGCGACTGTTGCCTCCTGAGTCAGTGCCCTGGTCCCCGTAGCTGATCCTGCTGACCTGCAACTGGCAGTGGCATGCCACTAGCACTTCCAGGCATGCTGCTGGCTTTTCCAGGTTGGTTCAATCAGCTGCAGGAGGACAGCTTTTCTTGGTGCATTCCCTGGCTGGTGCTTTCAGGGGGGGCACCAGTGCTCTTGCCTGTCCCCCCTGCCCAGGAGCACTGCTGTGAGGGGGTGCGCCAGTGCTCTCAGCAGGTGCACATGCACTGCCATGTACCCACTGCATGATCCAGAACAAGATACCCCTCATCTCCCAAATCCTCAGTGTCTACTCTGGGAGGCTGAGCATCAGGCTCACCAGCCTGCTGCATGCTTACATGGGTCTCCTGCCCAGGTTCAGGCATCTCAGGCAACCACTGGTCTGGGGGGATATTCTCAACATTCTCTCCCTCCTCTGAGCTGTTGCTACAGCTGCATTTTCTCAGCAGGCATCTCACTAACCGAGGTGGAAAAGCAGGAACAAAGGGCCTTACTGGTGTAGTGTAAGAATCCATACTTACTTGCATGATCTTGTAAAACATGAGATCTGCTTTTGAGGGTTTGGAGAATAGTCAGTCTGGGACTTCCAGTTTAGGTCACGCCCCTATATTTTCTTGGATTGATTCAGTGCTGATCTTGAGGAGGTCCAATGCCCCTGAAACCTATGCTGATTGACTGAGGGTTGTGGAACAAGTTATCAGAGGTTTCACAACCACTCACCACCTGATAAGTCATGCCTGTATGTCATAGTTTAGAGAACAGAAACTTTTGGGGTCCTTGGGGCAGGCCATATGCAAGAAGTACTGACCCCTCAGGGGTGGCAGTGTTCCAAGTCAAGCAATGGACTTTCTGATGTTAGGTACCATGTGATAGAGGCAGAGACCATATGATGGGTCAGGAGCATGTGATGAGTCTGGAGCTTATGGGACCAACATGGTAGCCATCTCATGGCAATCAACAAGGCAGTAAGGGGACATGTTTCAGGGTCATGTGGGTGGAATTTGTGGGGTCACAGACCATGTGACAGAGCAGAGGCTTCTGGCACCAAGATGACCATCAACATGGTATCCAACATGACAACCAACATGATGAACAGGGGAGTGGATTCAGGGCTAAGTGGGTAGAATTTCTGAAATTACTTACATGGTGACAGGGAAGGGGCTTCTGCAACTAAGATGGCTGTCAAGATGGCCACCAACATGATGGTCAACATTGCACCAAGGGGTAATACAGGTAAAGTTTCCAGTGTCATAGATGGGTTGGCTTAGAAACGGTATTGAGGGGTCTGTTTTTTGAGAGTTGGCTTATAGGTATATGCATTATAAAGGTTAAATATGACATCAGGAGTTAAATGGATTTATAAAGAGCTTGGGAGACACAGCTTCTCATGGTCCTGAAATAAGACTGGCTGTCTATCATAATAAGGCCAACAGATGGACACACAGCCTGAGAATGAAAGGGGGGCATGCCATAACACGAGATCACAGTCTTCAAGGCAAACAAGTTGTCTAACACCACAAGGACACACAGCCTGGGAATCAAAGAAGTATGTACCATACTGCCCCATAGCATGAGATAAGTGACCGCCCCCCAATCAAAGAGAATGCTTCTAGGGCAAGGGGAAGAATTTCTGGTGGCAAAGGTTAGGAGAGGACTTCAAGTTCCAAAATGGAAGACAGGTGGCAGAGCATTTGTGAAGGGGCTAGGCTTAAAGTTTGACAAAAACTGTACTACCTGATACTACTACACTTTATTCCTATACCAAAATATGGTACACAGAATTAAGGCTGAGACCACATATTAGTAGTTTAATGTGCACTACATTAGAAGCATGTTATAGTCATAAAAAATGGGGGTGTCATAAGCCCAGGAAATTCATGTTATAGGGTAACCCTCATCCGTTCTCATGAAACCATAACCTTTGTTATTCTCATGGGGTAATTTGTTACCCTACCCACATAAAAAAAAATGAAACCAGTGCCAACAGTATAAATGTACCAAAAACTATTTATTAAACATACAGATTGTTTGAAAGAGTATTTATGATTTGAACCCAAAATATTATTTAACTACAACTATGAAGAAAATTTAAACTTGTTTTAGAGTTTCAAAACATGAATGAACAATTTGCTAAGTCTGCAGTTCACACTGTTTTCAAACTAACAATTACTTAGTGGTGGTGGATGGGTTGTTTTTGACCTGGAGGGATGTGGGTAGTGGGTTTCCCCAGGGCTCACTCCTTGGGCCCATACTGTTCAACATCTTTATCAATGACTTGGACCAGGGGGTGGAAAGCATGTTGTCTAAGTTTGCTGATGACACCAAGATGGGGAGCAAGGTGGGCACGCCAGAAGGGAGGGACAGAATCCAGCTAGATCTGGACAGGTTACAGAGATGGGCAGATGAGAATAGGATGGAACTCAATGTGGACAAGTGCAGGGTCCTGCACCTAGAGAGAAGGAACCAGCAGCATACCTATAGGCTGGAGAACACCCTTCTCATCAGCGCAGAGGTGGAAAGGAATCTTGGAGTCATTGTTGACTCCAGGTTGAACATGAGCGGCCAATGCAAGGAAGATGTTAATAAAGCTAATTGCACCTTGTCATGCATCCACAGATGCATCACAAGCAGGGCCAGGGAGGTGATCCTCCCCCTCTATGCAGCATTGGTCAGGCCGCAGTTGGACTATTGGGTCCAGTTTTGGGTACTGTACTTTAGGATAGATGTGACTAGCATTGAGAGGGTCCAGAGGAGGGCCACTCACATGATCAGAGGGCAGCAAGGCAGGCTGAGGAGAGACTAGAGGACCTGAACCTATTCGGCCTCCACAACTGAAGGCTGAGGAGAAATCTGGTAGCCATCTACGAATTCACCAGGGGGGATCAGCAGGAAATTGGAGATGCCCTGTTCACCCAGGAAACCACACTGGGTAACTAGGAATAATGGCCACAAGTTGATAGAGAGCAGGTTCAGGCTATACATCAGGAGGCATTACTTTATGGTTAGGGCAGCCAGGACCTGGAACCAACTTCCAAGGGAAGTGGTGCTCACCCCTACCTTGGGGTCTTTAAGAGGAGGCTGGATAGACACCTGACTGGGGTCATACGACCTCAGCATCTGTTCCTGCCCAAGGCAGGGGGTCGGACTTGAAGATCTGTTTAGGTCCCTTCTGACCCTAGCTACTATGATACTTCCAAAAACATTTCCTAACTGTTTAAACTAAATTTTACATTTGTCACAGAGCAGCAGTGATGTACTATCATGCACATAAGTAAATCGTTTACAATCTTCACCTTGTTCCCAGGTTTTGCGTTCATCTGTCCTTGGACAAAAAGCACAACATCCACTCATGCTTGCAGAAGGTTCTATTGGGGTGTGTTGTGGCAATTTGTAATTTAAGGCAGTCATACCAGACTTGACAGACTTAGATTATGTGTATCCATCATTCTTTGTTTTCAGTTGTCTGTCAATCAACTGTTCTCCAACCTCCTACAAAAAAAAGTGTTGTCTTCTTAAATGTGATCTTTGCTTCCAGTTTGTGTTGTGGCCTAGCCAAATGATGAGTCTGGCAATGGCAGCCACATCCACCATAATAAAGAACTGTGCTATTGGCTGCCTTTGATTTTCTGTCTGCAGGCAATCATATGGACTAAGTGGTTAAGGTTATCCACATCACCCTATTTTTATTGTAGCCATGAATGATGTCCATCTTTCTTTGCTCTCCACCCACTGACAGGTCATGGTGCATGCTTGACAGCAACAGCACAACTTTGGACTTCTTTGGAAGATAGGAAACTAGAGTGAGTTCCCCATCAAAAGCAAAAATGTATGAAAAAGTATCCCTTCTTTGATTTCTTTGCATTTCATTTGAGATATCGGCCCTGTTTTTCCAAATCAGAATGAGGAGATTGGAAGGTGCATCTATTTACTCCTCTGTGAAATATGGAACACTATAACCAGAAGGAAATATGACTACATCCTGCTTACCACCAAACAACTTTGAGAAAAACAGACTATTCCAACTTTACTCTGAGCCTAATCTGCATTTAAAATGAACTGTTCCAAATAGGAGATTTTACCACATCTTCGACTCTCCTCTTTAGTAAGAATATTAACCTCTACTCAGGAGACTTTTATAATCTCTTATCTGATGCTGGAAGAAGGGTGCTTGTGCCTGAAATCTTGCAATTAAAGTTTGTTTGGTTTTTTTCCCAAAAATCTAATTGGTCTAATAAATTATATTGCATCTTGGGGAGCATTGGATTTGCACCCTAATACAAGGCTATAACCTGTGGCCTAGCAAAAGTTTGTGACAACAAGGCAGAATAACATATTAAAAGTATCTTGCAAGATGCTTAGGCAAGCAGATTTTGCTTATAAACGCTTATGCTAAGCCAGCCATTTGCTTATGCTAAGTGACCATCTTAACTGTGTCAACTTTTTTCAAGTGAGTCTGTATAAGCCTGTGTGCTGTCAATGAGGTGATGTCTTAGGACTGTGGACGATGGTGCAACCTGGGACAGAAAAACAGATTGGAATATAAAAGACAACACATAATTGGTAACAGAATATGAGATGAACATATGCAAAAGGGTGAATGGTGATTGGTGAAGAAGCTTCCAGATTTTGGCCAAAGTCCACCCATTGACAGAAGAAGTAAGTTCCTGGCCTTGGACATGCACTCTTAGCAAAAAGGCATGTAAATGAGTAAAATGCATAGGCAATTCCATGTTAATGAAGCAAACCATAAACAGAGGTGGAGCTTGGAAGGGGAGGAGATATGGGTGGAACAGAAGGAGGGACAGAGGTGGAACAAATGTTAATAAGCATGAAACAAAGTGTATAAATGTGGAAAGAACTATTGTTAATTTTGGCTCCTAATGTTCACAGGCTGTGTTACCTCTCAGTTTCCTGTTCTTGGGGAGCCCTGACACAGGACACAGACTGTCTGACTCACAAAGAATCCTCCTCCCCTCCCCTCCTCTACCTAAACAGAAACTGATTAAAATGCAGTGAGACACACACCTACACCACTCCAGATAAGGGTGACAAAAGTGAAACAACTGCTCTAGGTCCCATTTGCATCTGAGATGGGACCAGATGATCATTCGTTTACATGAGAGATGGAGAACAGAAAGCCTGAAGCAGAGACTGCAGTGAATTCTGGGATCAGTGAAGCAGGGGAGCACTGCATGATGGGGAATCTGTGTTCCAAATGCTAATCAACCCTCACACCCAGCTCAGCATTTATCAGACTAGTTCTAATCTGGATTTACAAGGACTTTTCCTTCCCCCCCCCACACACGCATCTTTAAGCAAAAGTAAGTTTACTAGGCATCTTGGGCCGTACATTCCCCGGTCCCACTATGGGAGGCCTATGTAAACTTAATTGGCTAAGACTCAGTTGCTGGGTTAGGGAATGCTGAGGCAATAGACCGAGTCAGAGGGGGTATGGATAACATTTGAACAATGGTACAGGGTTCATCACAGAGTCCAGCCCGTTGGAGCCCTGTCCACAAATGTTGTCATACTTTTCCCAGGACAACTAGTGAAAGTCCTCTCCACAACAGGTTATGAACACTCCAATAATTGCCTTAAGTCTGTTAAAAGACTATAATAAGATCTGGAAAAGTCATGCTAAGCTGAGGCTTGTTCACAGCAAGTAAAAATCCAAAACCCTGATGCTGCAATCTATTGTTTCTGAAGACACCAGGAAATATCCCATCAAGTATATCTGCTATCCATAGGAATGTCAAGCTGGCTCCTAAGTAAGTGTTTCCTGAGTATCAATCAAGTTCCTGAGATGTTCCAACCAAATAACCCCTTGTCAATAGAAAAGACAATTTGATTTACACTATTGAGAGTGCTTGAAATCTGGTAACAGCTGTGTATCTGTGAGGTTGCTAGTCCAAAGCCATCTCCATTTTGAATAAAGCTGTTATGAGCAATGTGTGCTGGTGTTTGCTCCCTGCTTGCTCTGGCTAAGGAGTAACAGGATCCATGAGCAGTTGGATCATTGTCTCCCTAGTCGTAGGGTGCCGCATGGAGTCGGGGTCTAACAGATATCACCTCTACCATGAGTCCTGATTGCTTTTTCCTCCAGACCAATATAGCTACAACCTGGATATGTGAGAATGAGATGTGTAATTCAGTCAGCAGGGAGGATATGAGTGATGGGGAACTGATCTGAGGGGTATAGAGTGGTCTAGCAGCATAGGTGCAGGGGCTTTACCTCTCCCCTGCCTACTCTGCAACTAGGCAGCAAGCAAGTAGGACAGGCATGGAATCAACATGGAAGCTCCTAGCCATGCCCCTGATCACCAACCCTCTTGGGGCAGGTCTGAGCAGTACATGTTAGAGATTTTATTAACCCTTAATGGGTAACTTCTCACAGCACATGCTAACTTTAATACAGTCTAACATTCCTTAGAGTTAGTACAATTTCCCTCAGTCTTGTCTTTCTTGCCATGTTCTCTTCAGGCCACAGCAGCTTTTGAAAAATCATCAGCTAACTTCACTTACTCTTCCACTGTTTTGGGACAGTTTCACTTAAGTCCTAAAAAAAGTCTTGTGGCACCCAAAGGGTGAAACCCCAGATTATATTCTTGACGATTTCCTTTGCAGACCATCCTTCTGAGCATAAGCATTTCTGAGTGGTATCCTGCAAGACCTGAGGCTGATGGACTGTCCAGTCTTTCCTGTCTCTGAATCTTTGGTGGTGCATGTGGCAGGAAGCCACCTTTGTTTCTCCCCAAAATTTCTGCTCTATGACAATTTGATTAGGATGGGCCCAGCAGAGGAGACACACCTTTACCCTATCTCTTTAGGTAACCTGAGATGGATGCATTCCTGAGGGAGGGGGGAAACCTGTTCCCTCTGCCTATGTGAATGGTATAAGCTATCTGGGTGAGTGGCATCTACCTGGTGGGCTAGAGTCTGCCAGAAACTAGTGATGTATTTCAAATTGGTTGTCTGACAGCCAACAGGTGCTGGCCTCTATTAGATCAGGTGAATGAGGTCACAGGGGCTATATAAGTTAAGACTGCCCAGGTGGAGGGGGCAGCAGCCATGTGGGAGACTCAGACTTAGAGAGGAGTTTTACCATATGAAACTGGCTCTCTCCCCCATAACTCATGAGCTAGGAACGGCCTGCCTCCAGAGGGAATCTCCGACAGCCTCTGGATGATGCTTGTGAGTAAGCTACTCGAGATCTGGTTAGATATATAGCTGGCAGTAACTCAGATGCGTGATGAAAAGGCTACCTCAGCCAGACTGTCTTGCTCAATGGGATTTCTATGATATTGCTCTATCTTGTACCCTATTTTCATCCTACCCCCTGTAATCAATAAAGTTCTCCTTTTTGACTGGTGTAGGAGACTTATTGAAGGGTGGGTGTAAATTATGCTCAAGAGGCCCCTTAGGTCTGTGGACTAAGGGAGACTTTCCTTTTTGGCCCCCGACTTGGGGAAGTGCCCTAAATGCTTGTACTGGGTTGAGTACCCATTGGACTATTAGGCCTGTGTTTCCCTGAGGACACAGAGCCAAAAGAGTCCCTTCTCGGGGTGGTGGCAGCTTACGTTACCCCCAGGCTAGCGAGTGTACTCCAGGAAGGGGGTCACAGAGGCTTAAATTGGCTATTAGCAAATCAGAGCGCTCAGTAAAAACTACTAACTGTATGTGGGGCCTGGTGAAATCTCCACTGGCCCACCACCTGTGGTGGCAGTAGTGGGATCCAAATACCCTGCTGTATTAAAGGCATAATTTGGGAAGAGGAATAGTCACTGAAATCCCTTGAGCAAACACTTTCTAATTTGGCATTGGGTGGACTGAATCGTATAGATAGCCAGGTTGGCAGACAAGTATGTCCAAATGTCCATGCCAACGAAATCTCCCAAGTGCCTAAAGCATGACTGCAATGGAGAAGACACAGACCTCTATCCATTTTTGCAGTGTTTCCATACAAAAGAGGTGTTGGACAAAGTGCACAGTCTGATTCACTAGATCTTGAGTGGACCAATTACCTAAAGATGCTATATTCTGCAGGGTGCTGACAAGGAAGTCAAACATGCACAGAAAGATGTTTAAAAAGATCACAGGATATTTTAAATTAGCATTGTGGAAAACAAGAAACTTGCTTGTTTTGTAAACCCTTGATTTAGAAAGCAGATACTATTTTAAAATTGGATTTGGAATAAAGACTGTATTATTTAGAAGAGAAACATGAATTAAGGGGAATATTGAGCAACATAAACCCAGAAAAAAAGGGAGTGGACTTCCTGGTTTTAAGGGAAAAAAAAAGAATCATTACTTGGTTAAAGAGGGATAATTAAGAGGTTATATGCACATAAGGGATACTATATATCATTTTGTTTTGAGAGAAGGCTATGTTAAATTTGGCACGGAAGGCCCATTTACTGTACTTTATATTCATATAGGGAAAGATGTTGGGTATAGAGAAGGCCTCAGGAGGTGGCAATAAGGAAGTGTTAATACTTTTTCTTTGTTTGTTTGTTTTTTTGTGAGATGCATTGTATACCCCATTCAGGCTTTGATGTAACAGGACCATCACAGATGTTATTATTATGGTGCAATTAACAAGCTAAGCACACCATAAATTATAACACATTCCACATTTAGCCAATGTGTGGTGCAATAAAACATGTTCTGCATGTAATGGATTGTGCGAGTGCTTCTCAAGTGCACTGAATGTGAAACATCTTTGTGGCTGTTTTGTGTCATGGCTTAAATTGAATGAGTGGCATGTGCCCCATACTTGGGGCTGCCTCAGGCTTGATCCCAATGTTCAACTAAGCATTGGGATAAGGAGAAGAGTAGCCCAGACCCCATGACACAGCCCATACTCCAAACCTGATTCCCTAGATCAAGAAGCTGATATCCCCTACTCCCAAACTGGGCCCCAGAGCTGCCCCACACCTGATCCTGGCACTTAGTTTGAGGCTTAGTATGAGGAATGGGGCAGTCTTGGTATTTGAGAGACTGTCCCTGTAGATCTAATCCCAGGAGGCATCACTGGGTCTCAGATCCAGAACCCACAAATTTCCCATGCTCAATCCTACGAGCTTTCAAAAAGAAGCTGAGGCAGTGTCAGGTCCTTGTTCTGGGACCTTCACTGTCCCCTGCCTGATCCCAGGAGGCAGTGCCAGGTCCTAGGTCCAAGATCTGATGCTGCTTCCTGCCTGATGGATAGAAAATGCTATTTAGAAGTTTGCTTTTGGGAATTGGCTGGTAGGTAAAGTAGATATTTCATTACAACAATGGTCCAGGGGAATGACTAGGGTTTCATAGTCTCATAGATGTTAGGGACTGCAATGAACCTTACAGATCATCAGGTCCAGCCCCTGCCTGCACTTGTGTAAGAAAGACTGATGGGGTCAGATGGCCACAGCAAAGTGGGCATCAAGATGCTTTTTATAGATCACCAGGGTGGGTGATTGTACCACCTCTGGCTGAAGCCTGTTCAAAACCCACGGCACTCGGCTTGTAAAGAAGTTTTTTCCTTATCTTTAATCTGAAGTAATCTTCATTCAGTTTGTGCCCATTGTTTCTTGTCCTCACCTAGGTAAATAGACGCTCCTCAACACCCTGAGGTATACATCGATATACTTATAGACTGCCACCAAGTCCCCTCTGAGTCTTCTCTTGTCCAGGTTGAACAGTTCCAAGTCTTTCAGCCTTTCCTCATATGATATGGTCTCTAGGCCTCTAATCTTGCCTGTGGTCCTCCTTTGGACTCTCTTGAGCTTCTCCACATCTTTCCTGAAGTGCAGCATACAGTACTGAATGCAGTACTCCAGCTGCAGTCTCACCAAGGCTGAGTAGAGCAGGAGGAAGACATCCTTATCCTTCCTCAAAATGTCTCAGAAGATACATGCCAGTGTTTGATTAGTTCTGCCAGCTATGGCATTGTATTAGTTACTCATGTTCATTTTGTGGTCTATCTTGACACCCAGCTGTCATTCAGTGGTGGTGCTGGCAAGTGTAGAGATAAGTGATTCTGCCACATTAGCTAGGTCACAGTGCCCAGTTGCAGAGTCCTTGGGATTTCTGGCTTTAGTGAACAGACCAAATTAGGAGGACTAGTAATTAACCAAATTAAGATGTGTGCATTTGATGGGTTTGTGAAACAAGGGAATATGCTTACAGGACAGAATGTGGACAGTATGATGACCACAGGGAGAGCAATCAATGAAGTGCAGAGATGAAGAGTCATCAGAGGAGGAAAAGGATACAAAAGGAGAGATTTCAGAGCCGTGCAAGCATCCCCAAGAGGGAAAACAGAAGCCACCATGGACAGGGTGCCTACCACTAGCCCATCTCACCCTCCCCACTAGAAAGGGATGGAGTGAGCCTTGGTCTTCAACCTCCAGGCTTCTAACATCTGACATTCCAGAAAGAACCTTAGGGTGAAGCTTGCATACTGGCTAGACATACCTTCCCTCTGTGACAGCTCTAGGACTGGTAGATATAGAATTGGGTGCATTATTCTTATCTGCATTCACTGTGTATCAATAAAATTTCTCTATTATTCAATGGACAGGTTGTGATTGGTCTGAGGATTTGGGTCTGCCTGGAACAAGGTATCTGGGTCATAAATCCAGTACCAACACCACCTACCCCCAGAATCTATCAACCCCCCCCCAAACAAACAACAACAACAAAAATTTAGGCAAAGCCAGTTCTTTGGACAGATTCTGCATGTTAGGGTTTTGGTTTTGCCTCCTCTACATGCCCCCTCTCCCTTTCCTCAGAAGCATTTGATGTTGGATGCAACAAAGGCTGGGTATTTTGATAAGGATGTGCCAATGATCTTGCTCAGATAAAAAAACAAAAAGTTCCTGGTTAGGGGGTTTTATCTTTCTGCTCAGTGTCAGATTAGTCACCACATTTGATATCAGGAAGGAATTTTATGTATGATCAGATTAATATGGACCATGGGAGTTTATGCTTGTATTTCCAGTGAGGTTTGGGGCATGGCCCTCTTCGTTCCTCATCCAATCTCAAGTACATTTTAAAAAGCCTTGCAGTGCCAGGACATTGATGACCCTGATCACGCTGCTTTACCTATGGCAGGTTAAGCTGTTTGTTGTTGTTGATTTTTTTCGTGGTCTTTGGACAATATACATTGTCATTGGTTGACAAGGTAAATTACATAGTTTTAGGAATAGGTTAGATAAGGACTTGTATATGATAGTTTGGATAATCTAGGGCTGGATAATCCTGCCTTGGGAAGGAGATTGGACTAGGTCACTTTTTGAGGTCTCTTTCAGCTCTACTTTTCTATTTTTCTATGTGAAGTCACTGAAGTAAAGTCGTTATACAGGAAAGTCAGAGGCATAAATCTAGACCAGAATTACTGGCTAGAGGGTCTGCAGCAAACAACTGTGGCTTAACGAATCCAGGATGTGAGTGATCAAATAACACCTGCCATGAGCAGAGTTTCAAAAGACAGGAGCCTAAATTAGAGTCAGGAGCATGATGGCCAGGCCCCATGAAGTCTAGAACAAAGGGGCTTGGGCTGGACACTAGGAGTGACCAGGCAGGTACTAGGTACAAAGTCAGAAGCTATAGTGAGACAGACACCTCTTATGTTTTATGTTTTTTACACAACAGCATAATATGAAAGAACCACAGAGATATGGTAAAGTCCACATAACTGTGCACATACAAATGCACCAGCATTAGCTTATATACAAGCTGGCTAAGTTCTTCCATCTTCTAAAACAGTTACCACCAAACAAAATGGAATCTACAAAACATGAAAAAGGAGGAAGCCAAACTCAACAGTGACATACACTTTTTAAGCCTTTGCAAGAAACACAACATCATTCCCAGAGGATACCACATCTACAATTCTCTGACTACTACACACAACTCCAAATATGCTTCACAGCTATTCAGGACAACTTCAGAGAAAATTAGAAATCATCCTCTTCACCTAATCTACTCCAGCAGAGATCAACTCAGGAAGGAAATCAACACATGCTACAAAAACTTAAAAGAGAAAAATCCAGACATGTCATAAACATTAGGGCTGGAAGGGACTTCAGAAGATCTTCGAGTGCAGCCCCCTGCCCCAGGGGCAGCAAGTCAGCAGGGGTCATAGGATCCCAGCAAGATAAACATCAAAATGTCTCTTCAAGGTGTTCAAAGTAGGTGTTTGAACCATCTCTGGCAGCAGTCTATTCCAGACCTTGGGGGCTCGGACAGTGAAGAATTCTTCCTTATGTCCAGCCTGAAATCGTCATGGGGGAGTTTGTGACTGTTCAGCCTTGTCATCCCTTGAGGCGCTCTGGTGAACAGATATTCCCCCGGATACTGGTGAGAACCCCTTATAAATTTATAGGCAGTCACCAGATCACCCCTGAGCCTGTGCTTTTCCAGGCTGAAAAGTCCCATGGCTCTCAGCCTCTCATCATAAGGTCTGTTTTCCTGACCTCTGATCATGCATGTGGCTCTCCTCTGCACTCTCTCAAGATTCTCCACATCCTTTTTGAACTGTGGAGCCCAAAACTGGATGCAGTACTCCAGCTGCAGCCTCACCAAGGCCGAGTACAATGAGAGAATGACATCCTGGGATTTGCTTGAGAAGCATCTATAGATGCAAGCCAGTGTTTTGCTTGCTTTACTAGCTGCAGCATCACCTTGATGGCTCATGCTCATCTTATGGTCAATCAGGACCCCCAAGTCCCTTTCATCCTTGGTGTTAGTCAGTATGGCACTGATGAGCCTATAAGCATACTGTGGGTTTTTCTTCCCAAGGTGAGAAACCTTGCATTTCTCAGTGTAAAACACCATTAGGTTCTTGTCCTCCCATTTTCTGAGCCTGTCAAGGTCAGCCTGGATAGCACTCAGGTGTCCTTGGGTGTGGACACTATACCCCAAAGTTTGGTGTCAGCAGTAAACTTGACCAATCTGCTTCTGATACCAATGTCCACATTCTACATAAATATGTTGAATAGTGTTGGCCCAAAGACAGAACCTTGAGGGACCCCACTGTTTACAGCACACCATGATTTTTGACTTCCATCAACCACCACGCCCTGGGTCCTACCACAGAACCAATTCCTCAGCCAGTGGATTGTAGTGAGGCCAAGGCTGCAGTTGTCCAGGTTTGCTAAGAGGTGATCATGGGATACCAGATCAAAGGCTTTTTTAAAGTCAAGATATGTGACATCAATCTTTTCTCCCTTGTCCAGTTGATAGGTCACTTGGTCGTAAAAGGAAATAAGATTGGTCAAGCAAGACTTACTCATAACAAACTCGTGTGGCTATCCCTCAGGAAGTTGTCATGGGCCAGTCTGTTAAGAATGGTCTCTTTGATAATCTTTTCTAATACCTTCCCCAGGATAGAGGTCAGGATGATGGGCCTGTAGTTTGTTGGATTGACTTTCCTCCCTTTCTTGAAGATAGGCACCACATTGGCCTTTTTCCAATCTTCAAGCACTACACCAGAGCGCCAGGAGTTCTCGAAGATGCATGCATGGGGCTGAGCTATGATGTTTGCCAACTCCTAGAGTACCCTGGGGTGTAAACTGTCAGGGCCGGCTGACTTAAAGGTATCCTGCCTCTCAAGATGTTTGTTCACAAGGTCAGCATTGATGGAGGGTAAGGAATCTCCCTCACCTGTCCTGTAATGGGCATGGGCATCCCATGGGACTGGTGAAAAACCAACTGATGCAAAGTACCCATTTAGCAAATTGGCTTTTTCCTGGGCATTGGTTGTCAGTTGTCCCATCTGGTTAAGCAAGGATCCAATGTTGCCCTTGGTTTTCCTTCAGCTCCCCACGTAACTAAAAAAGGACTTTTTATCGTCCTTGATACTTGCGGCTAGTTGGAGTTCCATCGCAGCCTTTGCTTTCCTGGTTCACTCCCTGCAGGTCCCGAACAGTGCAGAGTATTCCTCCTTGGAGGTGGATCCAATCCTCCATCCTTTGTAGGTCTTTCTTTTTAGATGCAGGAGGTCCACTAGTTTCCTGGAGAGCCAAGGGGGCTGCTGTGCCCGTTTGCTGCCTTTCCTCCAAGACAGAATAACCTTAGCTTGTGCATCCAGGATTACTCCTTTGAGGAGCAACCACTCATCCTGAACTCCCCTCCCCTTTGAGTTATGGTCCTTTAGGGCTTCACTGACAAGCCTCCTGAGCTTGTCAAAGTCAGCTTTCCTGAAGTTGAGAACTTCTGTATTGCTGACTGACTTGCCAGCTTTACAGTGGATGGTGAAGGTGGTCAGCTTGTGGTCACTGTCACCCAGCTTCCCTTCAATCATTAGGTCACTGATTAGGTCATCCCCCATGGCCAGTACCAGGTTGAGCAGTGCTTTACCTCTCATCAGCCTGTAGACTGCTTGAGTCAGATATAGCTCATCCACACATGAGAAAGCTTTGCAACTGTTTGAATTTGGCCAAACGCTCTTCCCATGAGATTTCTGAGTAGTTGAAGTCTTCCATGACAACCATACACCAGGAGTGTGTGGCCTCAGCCAATTCCCTAGAGAACTCCTGGTCAAGCTCTTGATCCTGGGTAGGAGGTCTGTAGTAGACTCCCACCATTGTGTCCCCTGTGCCGTGTTCCCCATTGATTTTAACCCTAAAATTACCTAATATTATACAACATATAGAAAGAGGCTGACAAAGAATTTCTACAACATCTATCCAACATAAAAAGAAATTGAACCACTTACTCCAGGAACAACATTCCCAGCCTCAGACTCAATGCAACTGAAAGAAGCAACCAACCCTCAAATATCATCAATCTCTCCATGCACACACTTACCAAAGTTGAAAAATCTGCCCCTGTAAACACATGAATTTCTCTCCAGAAAAATACCCTAATAAAATACTTAAATATGGAGAACTAGAAGATTTCTTGTGATGGTTCCCACAATTAAAATGACTCCCCTTCCAACAAAAGTCCATCTTCTGACAGCATCAAGGAAAAAAACAGTCCCCAAAATGACAAAAAAATCAGATTGGACACCTCATAGTGTATGACACTCTACCCTTGACCTCTATATTGACTGCTTAAGGGAAAATAAAATAATCAACAGCACATGCCAACATAACAACCTCACCCTATCGGAGAGAAGGGCCATAGAATCTCTAAGATCTAACCATAAAATAGTAATAAAACCAGCATATAAATGAGTAGGCACAGTCATCCTTAAACTTGAAGACTACATACAAGAAGACAACTGTCATGTCATGGCTTGACTGATTAATAACCTCATGAGTAGCTTGTGCAGTGCCCTTCCTCAACTCACCTACCATGTCTTGATGATACCTTGAAAAGAAGGTGTTCAGTGTTGTATGCAGTGGGCCATTATAGGGGTACAGCTGTAGATGACTCAGGGCCCTGCCTCCCCTACACTGGTTCACTTGCCAACTGTGAATGATGGTGCTTTGTGGTCCACAGCCACTGCTCTGGCTCTTTGGCTCCATTCATTTCCCACTGACTTTAGCTCCAAAGTATAATCCTACACTGAGCCACCTCAGACTGGAATAGCTGTGCCCGGCATTTTCTTCCGCCACCTGCTCTCAATCCTTAGCCCTGAGTTAAAGATTCTGAGCCTTCCCCTGCCAGAGAGGGCCTCTTTTGGAAATATGTGATCAACTGCTACATTGCAAGGTGAGGAAATGGTGAGCTGGGCCCTGCTCCCATGCAAGGTAAGCAGGTGCCCATGGAGGGAGGGACCTAGCCAGCTGGAAGCAGGATAAGTGGGCTGAAGAGTGTTGTGCCAACCACGGCTCATACTTGGCCCAGCTCCCCAGGGAGCCACATGTCTGAGCTTCCAGCATGCGAGCCAGGTTAGGGCAGGGGAGTACCCACCTTTCCTTCCCTCGGTGGGGGGAAGGAACCCCACTTAGCCTCTCTAACCCCCAAAGAGTAGCAAGGCACTAGCTGGCCCTTCTGTGCATGCACGCAGGTTAAAAAGGGCCTGGCAATGGCACTAGCCTCAGTTTGGTCCCAGATCTGGTGCAAGATGAGTGGGTGTAAGCCTGCTGCGCCCCTTTGAGCCCAGGGACACCCAGTGAGATCCCAAGAGCCCCAGTGAATCCTGGCCTGCCTGAGGTAAGCAGGGGCCCATGGAGGGAGAGACCTAGCCAGCTGGTCACACCCCCACTGGCTCCTACTTTCCCCAGCCCCACAGGTTGCTGCATGACTGGAGCCTTGTGAACAAGCCATGGAAACAAGTGCACTCCTAGACCCAGGATGTGAGTTTATTGTGGGAGTTTGTGCAGGAGGACAAGCAGGAGGGCCTGAGGACCTGCCTATGAACCCCCCAGGGTAGACAGTCACAGCTGCAGTCAGCGCACCAGTGGCATGACATGGATGGGCACTCGCTGCACCTGGAGGGTCCCCTCAGGGTCTTCAGTGCCCCCTCTGGCACCTCAGACACCACCACCCAGACGGAGCCCATGGTTCCAAGTTCCACATGGACGGAGCCTCTGGCTCTCAGCTGTGGGGGCTGCCTGTTGCTTTTTCAGGCTCTGGGGCCCAGGAGCATGATCACCTCCTCTTGTGAGGTCTTCTCCCTACAGGGGTCTCTGGTGCACTAGCCGAAGGAGCTCCAGGCCACAGTCTAGAGACTGCATGCCATCAGGGACTGTGAGCAGGAGATCAACTCCTACTGCCAGGCCCTTCATCCCTGGGAGGCAGAGGGTAGACCATGGTCCCCCTCCAGGACAAGGGAGGACTCAGGGACCTCCCATTCTGTCCAGCCATGGGGTTGGACCAAGGTGGTCAAAGGCCCCAAGGCTCACCACACCAAGTCCCCCACCCTGCTGGAGCTTTGAAATAGGTATTAACCTCTTCCAGCCCCAGAAGAGCCTTCTGAGTTGCCAGCTCCTGCAGACAACACAGGCACTACTGTAGCTACTGCCTCCACTCTAGTTTCATAGTTAGTAGGGTCAGAAAGGACCTGAGCAAGTCCAACTCCCTGCCATGGCAGGAAAAAGTGCTGGGGTCAAACAACCCCAGCAAGGTGATTGTCAAGCTTTGTTTTAAAGATCCTCAGGGTAGGAGCCAGCACTACTTTGTTTGGAAGTTGGTTCCAGATCCTAGCCACCCTGACAGTGAAGTAGCACCTCCTGATGTCTAATCTGAATTTACCCTCTGCCAGTTTGTGACCATTATTTCTAGTCATTCCTGGTAGTGCTCAGGGAAACAGAGTCCCAGAAGATTTGCTTCTTGTTATCTCACTCACTTCAAGTCACCTCAGCTAGAACTTGAACCCAGGTCTCCTATATGGTAGGCAGGAATACTACCACCCAGCCACCACTCTCCCTAAAACAAAACACAAAGTGTTTGTCATGGGAGACTCCATTCTGAGGGGGACTAAGGAGGTAATCTGCCACCCTGACACCTTAGCCCAGGAAATTTGCTGCTTCCTGGGAGTCTGCATCCGAGACATTGTGGAGAAGATCCCTAAGCTGCTTCAGCCTACTGACCACTATCTCATGCTCCTTATCCATGTGGACACCAATGACATGGCTCAGAGAGCTCCCAGCTGGGTCATGAGGTGCTACATGGATTTGGGAACAGGGCTTAAGGGTCTGTGGGCACAGGTGGTGTTCTGTTCGATCCTCCCAGTCTCAGGGTATGGGATGAGGAGGGAGAGGAGGATCCAGATAATTAACAAAAGACTGTGGTGCTGGTGTCATCTGGAAGGCTTTGGCTTCCATGATCACAGTCCTCTCTTTGGTGAGAGAGGCAGTGAGCTGCTGGGAAGGAATGGCTGCCACCTCTCTCTGCTGGGAGAAGGCTCTTCTCAGCCACACTGCCTGACCTGCTCCACTGAGTTCTAAACTAAGCCTGCTGGGGAACTGGGGGGACTACTGTCACTGTTGGCCTGCTGAGCAATGCTTGCAAAAAAAAAAAAAAAGCCAGCAGGCCATGGCATTTAAGGGAACTTACCCCTGCCCCAGCCCTGGCACAATCTGTGGGCAAGGCAAGGGCCCCCAAGGGGACACTTGCATTCCTATACATGAATGCCAGGAGCTCGGGGAATCATAGAATCATCATAGAATCATAGAATTAGGGTCAGAAGGGACCTTGTAGATCTTCAAGTCTGACCCCCCACC
>NW_017728916.1:25822368-25825570 GCF_001723895.1 Crocodylus porosus
CAGTCTTTCATTGTAGGGACTGCCCTGTTGTCCCCGGATCATGCGGGTGGCCCTCCTCTGGACCCTTTCAATGTTGTCCACATCCCTCCTGAAATGGGGCGCACAGAACTGGACTCAGTACTCCAGCTGTGGCCTGGCCAGCATCGCATAGAGGAGGAGCATCACCTCCTTGGCTCTCCTTGAGATGCACCTGTGGATGCATGACAAGGTCCAGTTAGCCCTGCCAACCGTGACCTCACATTGTCAGCCTATGTTCATCTTGGAGTCAATAATGACTCCAAGATCCCTTTCTGCCTCCGTGCTCTCATGAAGGGAGTTTCCCATTCTATAAGTGTGCTGCTGGTTTCTACTGCCCAAGTGCAGCACCCTGCACTTGTCAGTATTGAAACACATCCCTGTTTATGTTAGCCCATCCCTGTAACCTATCCAGATCTTGCTGCAATCTTTCCCTCCCTACTAGTGTGCTCACCTCACCCCAAATTTTGGTATTATCAGTGAATTTAAACAGGTTGCTTTTCACCCTGTCATCCAAATCACTGATGAAGAAATTGAACAGTGCAGGCCCAAGGACCGAGCCCTGGGGGACTCGACTTGTCTTCCTTCTTAACACAAATAATTATGATGTCATAGGGATAACGGAGACCTGGTGGGACTCCACCCATGACTGGGCCACGGGTATAGATGGCTATACCTTAGACAGCAGGGATTGAGTGAACAAAAAGGGCAGAGGTGTAGCTCTCTACATCAAGGAAAGCTACATGTCCCTGCAAGCTGACATTTGCACCCACAGTGGATGACTTGAGACCCTCTGGGTTAAAATCCATAGGGAACATGGCAAAGGGATACCATGGTGGGAATATATTACAGACCCCCTATCCAGGGTCAAGACCTTGACCAGGAATTTGCCAGGGAATTGGCTGAGGCCACGCACCCGCAATGCATGATTCTCATGGGAGACTTTAACTACCTAGACATCATGTGGGAGGAGCACTCAGTCAAATCTGAGTGGCTGCAAAGCTTTCTCTCATGTTTGGATGACCTCTATCTGATGCAGGAAGTCTATGGGCCAATGAGAGGTAAAGCACTCCTTTACCTCATACAAGCAACTGGGGATGACCTAATCAGTGACCTAATGATTGAAGGGAAGCTAGGTGACAGTGACCACAAACTGATCACCTTCACAATCTGCCATAAAGCTGGCAAGTCAGTAATACAGAAGTCCTTGACTTCAGGAAAGCTGACTTTCACAAGCTAAGGAGGGTTGTCATTGAGGCCCTAAAGGACCCAGAACCCAAAGGGGATGGCAGTTCAGGATGAGTGGTTGCTCTTCAAAGGAGCAATCCTGGATGCACAAGCAAAGTCCATCCCATTTCAGAGGAAAGGCAGCAAAAGGGCACAGCGGACCCCTTAGCTCTCCAGGGAACTGGCAGACCTCCTGCATCTTAAAAGGAAGATCTACAAAGTACGGAGGACTGGAACCACCACCAAGGAGAAATACTCTGCTGTGGTCGGGACCTGCAGAGAGCAAACCAGGAGAGCCAAGGTTGCGATGGTACTCCAGCTAGCTACAAATATCAAAGATAATAAAAAGTCCTTTTATAGATATATGAGGAGCTGGAAGAAAAGCAAGGGCAACATTGGACCCCTGCTAAACCAGATGGGACAACTGACAACTGATGCCCAGGAAAAAGACAACTTGCTAAATAGGTACTTTCCATCAATTTTTCACCAGTCCCATGGGACGTCCCTGCCTACTGTGGGACAGGGAGGCCCAGGTGAGGGAGATTCCTTACCCTCCATTGAAGCTGACCTCTCGAAGGAACACCTTGACAGGCTGGATACCTTCAAGTCAGCCAGCCCTGATGGTTTATACCCAAGAGTACACAAGGAGCTGGCAAGCGTCATAGCTCAGCCCCTGGCATGGATCTTTGAGAACTCCTGGTGCTCTGGTGAAGTGCCCGAAGACTGGAAGAAGGCCAATGTCATGCCAATCTTCAAGAAAGGGTGGAAAGTAGATCTAGCAAACTACAGGCCCATCAGCCTGACCTCTATCCTGGGGAAGGTCCTGGAAAAGATTATCAAAGAGGCCATCTTTAACATACTAGGTGACAGCAATATCCTGAGGGATACCCAGCACAGGTTTCTTGTGGGTAGGTCTTGGTTGACCAATCTCATTTCCTTTTATGACCAGGTGACCTATCACCTGGACAAGGGGGAAGTGATGGTTGTCGTATATCTTCACTTTAAAAAAGCCTTCGATCTGGTATCCTATGATCAGCTCTTGGCAAAACTGCCTAACTGTGGCCTCGACCTCACCACGATCCACTAGCTGGGGAATTGGCTTAGTGGTAGGACCCAGAGGGTGGTGGTTGACAGAAGCCAATCATCTTGGTGCGCGGTCTCCAGTGGGGTCCCTCAAAGCTCTGCCCTAGGGCCTATACTGTTTAACGACTTCATCAATGATGCGGACATTAGTGTCAGAAGTTTGCCCATGATACCAAATTCTGGGGTAAAGCATCCACACCTGATGGACAGGAGGGTAATGCAGGCAGATCTTGACAGGCTTATTAAATGGGCAGATGAATACCTGATGGTGTTCAATACCGAAAACTGCAAGGTTCTCCACCTTGGGAGGAAAAACCTGCAGCATGCTTATAGGCTCAGCAATGCTACACTGGTTAGCACTACAGAAGAAAGAGATTTGGGGGTCATGGTTGACCACAAGATGAACATAAGCCTTCAATGTGATGCTGCACCAGTAAAACAAGCAAAACGCTGACTTGCATCCATAGATGCTTCTCAAGCAAATCCCGGGACAACATTCTCCCATTGTACTCTGCTTTGGTGAGACCACAGCTGGAGTACTGTGTCCAGTTTTAGGCTCCACAATTCAAAAAGGATGTGGAGAAGCTTGAGAGAATGCAGAGGAGAGCCATGCACATGATCAGAGGTCAGGAAAACGGACCTTATGATCAGAGGCTGAGAGCAGTCAGGCTATTCAGCCTGGAAAAGCGCAGGCTCAGGGGTGATACGATGGCCACCTATAAGTTTATTGGGGTGACCACCAGTATCTGGGGGAACGTTTGTTCACCAGAGCACCCCGAGGGATGACAAGGTCGAACGGTCACAAACTCCTGCAAGACCGTTTCAGGCTGGACATAAGGAAGAATTTCTTTACTGTCTGAGCCCCCAAGGTCTGGAA
>NW_017728916.1:25831512-25905579 GCF_001723895.1 Crocodylus porosus
GGTCACAAGCTGGCAGAGGGTAGATTTAGGCTAGATATCAGAAGGCTACTTCACTGTCAGGGTGGCTAGGAAATGGAACCAACTTCGAAGAGAAGTGGTGCTGGCTCCTACCTTGGGGGCCTTTAAGACAAGGCTAGAGAATCACCTTGCTGGGGTCGTTTGACCCCAGTACTCTTTCCTGCCATGGCAGGGGGTTGGACTTGATGATCTGCTCAGGTCCCTTCCGATCCTACTCACTATGAAACTATGAAATTATATCTCCACCAATCTCACAATTACTGCACCCCACAGCAGAGCCATCAGCATTCCTGGCTGTTACAGATGCACCTCCAGAAATACAATATATATCATCTAATGCATGAAATGCCCTAATGGAAAATATGTAGGAGAGGCCAAATAACAACTGTGTACCAAAATTAATGCACACCAGAAATCTATCAAAGATAAAAATACCAAATTACCTGTGCGGGCATATTTATCACAAGAAAACAACTCTCTCCCCCGTCTCACAGTTCCAATCCTCAAAGACAATTTACAAAACACCTTTCACAGATGAGCCTACAAACTTCACATCATCAACCTACTGGATACAAAAAAAACATGGACTAAATACAGACACTGGATTTATGACACATTATAAACTGCCTAACATTTGACTCCCCAGGTACCTCTCCACTATTTACTGGCTACATTCATTCCCCACCCCCTCCACAAACTGTCTCTCACCCATTGACTCCTTAATTTAGATTTTCACTGATTGGCTTTCTTGCATGCATACCAGCCTCTCACTTCTTTACTATTCATTCCATTCAGGAAGAGCACAGATCAACTGCAGATGTTTCCTCAGCCTGTAGAAGACTGTTTGTTCTCAAAAGCCTGCAAAGATTTTTTGCCAACTATTTGATTTGGTCTAATGAAAGATATCAGATTTACCCGAAGAACCTTATCTAATTAGCACCAAACAGGCTTACAAAATATTTTCACCCTATTAGTATGCATTGCATTACCTTGCATTCCCAACCCCCGTTCCCCATTAGGGCTACTGCCCATCCCATTCACCAGGGGAGGATCTCCTTCCATGAACCATTTGTAGGAAATACCATTCTATGGCTACTAACAGATGATATTTTGAAGCACTTGAAACCCCTCTTTCTGGAGGACTTTAAAGACATTTGGAGTGTTTCAGATGTTATGCCTGTTACTATGCCCTCTGTAATCTAAGTTCCACAGATTGGACACACTGGGTACGTCTACACAAGATGCTTTACTGTGTATTAAATTAATCTATTGCACAGTACAGCATCACTATTTAAATTTGTGCTAGGTTCCTGCACAGTAAAATAGACTAATGTGCAGTTATCTACTACCCAAAAATACAAGTAGTAGATTAACTGTGCATTAGTTACTGTGCAGCAGTGAATATGCAGCTGTTGGCTAGGAGAAATTTGAGGGAGCTATACTGTGCATGTGATGGAGCTCAGTTGGTTGCAGGGGCAACTGTCTCCCCACCATGTGAGGAATGGGACTGTACTGAACCCCACATGGCCAAGAGTGCTGTCCTGGCAGCTGGGACTGCTGCATTACAGACAGGTGGGGATTGGGTCAGAACCTGATCCCCACATGGCTGGGAGACTCATCTCCACCTGGCAGGCATGCTGCCTGGCCGCCATCTGGGGATTAGGACCCTAGTGATCCCCACATAGCTGCAATGCAGCATGACCATAGTCAGCTTACCCACCAGGCTGGGATGCCTTTCCTGGCCATGTGGGGATAAGGGTCTTCTTAACTCCCATCTGGCTGTGCTGACCAGACAGGGACACCTCTCCCAACCACATGGGGATTGGATCTGATCCCCATGTGGCTGGGACACAGCAGTCCACCTTGCCCCTGCCCCTTGGCAGCCCTGGTTTAGCACCTGTGGGAGCCTGGAGCTCCCCCTGGGTGCTGCAGTAGGGCAGAGAAGGGCAGGGGAGCAGGAACATTCCCGGTTGCACCTGCTTTGGGTAGGAACATGCTTGCTCCCAAGACAGTATGTGTATAGACCCTTTTCCCAGCAGCAATTTACTGCTCCTTTTTTAATGCACAGTAACTGTGCATTAATAGCATGTGTGGATGCACTCCCAGCTGATGCCACAAATGCCTTCTAGTTCAAATATCCCTTATAACTGGCAATCATTCTCATGATAAAAATCAAGCCAGGCCTTTTCAGGGTAAGTGGCTCAGATGAAAATATTGCTTTCCTAGTAGTTCCTTTTGAACACACTGAACAGCTCCAATTCCTGCATGCAGCAGCCCCTGGGCATCATGTGTATTGTAGGCAAAGGAGAGGCACAGGAAAGGTGTCTGTTCAGGTATTGGCTTTCCATCGCTTACTCTTGGATTTCAGCTGAGTGCCCTCTGCTGTTTCCTCTGATTTACTGCTAGCCAGCAGCCAGTCAATCACTGAGGATGCTCCTGCTAGCTGCCTGAGTCTGGTTGCATCCTCACACAGCCTTCTACTTTGTGTGTTCCTGGGATGACTCCACTCTTCCTTATGTTCTGTTGAACTTGATACATTTTTGGACAGAATTATATGACATGGTGCTTCCAATAGGAGGGAACTAGGTTTTACTGTCTGGGATGTCCCTTCAACTTGTATGATTTGAGCCTATCAAACACATTCTTGACCCTTTTAGAAGCATACATTTAGAACATAGGGTTCCCAAACTCAGTCTTGCTATGTGACTGAGAATGTGTATGGTCTCTGATATTTCAAAGTCACCTGGACTATTTTGACATTCATAAAATTATATGGATAATTTTAGGACTAGGTAGAGATCAGTACCTCTTCCAATACAAACAGTTGTGCTGTCCTAGGTGTGCTTGGCCATATTTTCAGTACAGGAGCATTATCTAGTTACTTAACATTATGACTCATAAGAGCTGTTTTAAGTGACGCTGGTTATCACCAGTCCCCAGTGGTTCACCTACCACAGTGATAGTTGGACCATAGCACATCCCAGAGGAATTTATCCTTTGGATCTAGATTCATTGGGGGATGTGTGTGTGTGTGTGGTGGGGGGGGAGGTGTAAAACATCTGTAGTCATTAGTGAAGCTGTTCTGTGGTTAAGCTTTAGACTAAGACCTGGCCCTTAAGTTATAAGGCCCAGCTTAACAAAACCATGGCTGTTTGGGATAGTCCTACTTGGAGCAGTGGGTTGGACTACATGAAATCCATGGGTGCTTGTGAGACTGACTGTGTCTGTCTTGGGGGCAGTTGATTATATTGATTCTTTCCTCTCCTTAGTCTAGTTTTGTAGGTGCTAATTGATGGAAATTAACTGGCTACATTAGCTAGGTCCTGTGTTTTGAGCTGGTCCCTGAGTGACTCATGATTGATTAGTAACTGGTAACACAGTAGCTTGGCAGCCAGGCCTGCAGTAGTGTCTCCCGGGCCCCAAGACAGACACAGTCAGTTGCACAAGCACCCATGGCACAAGTTTTTCCTGTCAGCAGCTAGGGGTGAAGATCCCCAGAACCCCCATGCACCGATCTCCTTGACAGCTGGCAGGCTTCATGGCCACAGCAGGGGCCACCATCCCTGCAGCTGTCACCCCGCTGTGCCTTAACACACGCCATGTCATGAGTTTTGCTTGTCCACAACTTGTGGGGTAGTTCCCCCCAAACCTCTGCACTAATCTTCTTTAAACTTGGCAGGCTTTGTGGCTTCAGAAAGAGTTACCTCTCCTGCAGTTTTGACCCCCCTGTGTTGTAACGCACAGATGTGACAGGAGTTCTGCTTTCAAGAATGTGGGGTGCAGTTCCCCCCAAACCCTTGCATCAATTTGCTTGAAACTTGGCAGGCTTCATTCTCTGTGCAGAGTCTACCACTCCTGAAACTTTTATCCAAATTGGAAAAAAACAACAAAGTTATAGATATTTTATTGTTTCCCCATTATACCCTATGGCTGGATCTCTGAGATGGCTCCAAGGTGGCTCCAAAGCACTTAGGAAGCTCCTAACCACTTTGGGAAGTCTAGCAAGGCCAGCGCCTTGACCCAGACATGCTGGTTTGGACCCCAAAGTGTCCAAAGCTTCTCTGGATCCGAAGCTCTGTCCGAAGCCTCACACAGCACTACTAACTGTGAAGTAGAATAATTTACTCCACAACAAATGCCACACACGAGTAGATGGTGATGCTTTACTGCACAGTATATTAATTAGTCTGTTGTGCAGTGAAGTTTCTTACGTAGATGCACACCCTGAGTCTTTCCCCGTATGCTTTTGCCCAGTCATGATGACTCCTGCTTACTTTCCAACTCAGCCTACTTCTGGTAATCCACTACCTTCCTCAACAATAGTTCCACTAGAGTGTTAAATAACCTCCTGTATCAGTCCCAGGGGCCCCAGGTAGCCAGTGGTAACTGTAACAGTCCTAGTAAGACCTCAGGTAGCCCACTGGCTCAAAGTGCTTGGGCTACCAGGCCTCTCTCTTCATACTGTCAGCCAGGTAATCAGATGTGTACAGCAGAGATAATGCATGGTTAAACACAGATTAAATAAGTTAATTAAATCAGAAAATTGTAATGTTCTTACATATCTTTTTCTCTCTTGTACTAGGCATCTTTGTACTGTCCTACATACTTATTTTATCTATTATCTATCTCATCTTTTATAGTGGTGATGTATTAATTCTGTCCATATTAAGATGTATTTGACTAGGTTCCAAATGTTTTGATGCACCCATTGCTTTTGACCAAAATTCAAATTTGTACTTTTTAACTCCTACTCCAGGCCTGCCTCCTAGCATACACTGGACATGCCCTTGCCACTCATGCCTGAAGGTAACCTCTGAATTTGCTAGTAATCCTGCCTGAGCCCCCTGTGCTTACCCATAAACCATTTGTCTCCAACATTCTTGGGAGTATGTGCTGGGATTCTGAAGATTGAACTTGAAGATTAGATTAGATTGGTTGGACTAGATGATCTGCTCAGGTCCCTCCCGACCCTAGAAACTATGAAACCTAGAAACTATTTTGTGTATGTCATAGCCTCAAGCAGGCCAGGTGAGCTTGGCCTCATCCTTTCTAAAAACTATCATTGCCATGTTGTAGATAAGCCCTAAAGGGACAGTGTGGATTTTGCCCTTAAGCAACTGGTCCAATGTCATCTGGGGCAAGGCAGGAATTGATCTCAGGTCCCATAAATCCTAGATCATCTTGCAAGGTGTATTCCACACATAAATAATAAAGCATGAGCTTCATTTTAGAGTCAAGTTTAGCATTCTAAAAATCCATTAATAGCAATGTAAAAATGTACTGACTGTAAATATTCATGCTAATTAAAAGCAGGCACTATCCCCTTTTTGGCAAAGAGTTAATAGGCTGGCATTTTCCTTTCTCATTCCTTCTCCTTCCTACATGCACACATACTTATGCAGGCACCCAAATTATGCCTAGACACACACATACATACATGTACATACCACACCCATGGTAATGCAAAAGTATCTAAAATTCTCTTTCTTAAAGGCTGCTTCAAGTTTTCTGCAGTAACATTGGCTTTCCTGTGTAGCTTCAGTCTTGTCAGCCTGAGTCTCTTGCTCTTTCCTAAGCATCAACTGCTCTGAACCAACAGAACTGTAAACATGTAGCCCTCTGCTCCATATGCACGCAGCTGCCATTCTGTTTGCTATGTACTGACATGTGAAATATTCCTCAGTGCCTGAAAGACCTTGTCAGTCAGGCCAGAAATGTGGCTCTTTGCTTCAGTAAAGCTGTTTCCAAAGAATTTTTTTTTCCTTGGGCTACTGAGAAAGAAATAGAGTTTTGCACAAAAAAATAAGTTTGGAGCTTTGTTTTTAATGAAACAGTGCGGTTTTGCTTTTGTTAGGTGCTGGGAGATTTCTAGCTATCAAGGTCTGGTAAAAATAGGAGGACTACATGAATCATCCAAGTTCCAGAGATCTTTACAGCAAGTCTGGGGAGTAGTAGACTCCAAAATAGGGAACAGCAGAGACTAAAGGCAGGCAAATGTGTCCACTCCCCTCACTCCACCAGGTACTGTATGTAACAGAACCAATTGGCAGCTTTTCTGCTTAACTAGCAGTATCAGCAGAACAGAAGGAAAAGCAGCAAGCAGAAGATATGGGAAAAGGGCTCAGTCATATCTGGATTAGGGTAAGTGAAGCTAAGTGAGCAGCTGGGACAGCTGGACCCAGTGAACTAGCCATGGTCAGATTAGCCCTAGCCTGCAAAGACAAAGTTAAGTGAGGCTTCTGCCCTGTAGCCAGAGTTACTGAGCCTAAAAAACTAACCAGCACTAGCTAATCTCTCACCCCTTCCCTCTGATTTATTTTGTGTCTGCTCTTAAGGGACAGAAACCCCTCCAGTACTTAGACATTGCTGCACAATGTACTGGTCTCCAGCCCTTGCATGGCACCTGTCCTACTAACTGATTCTTTGATCCCTGATTAGTCCTCCAGCTCATTTTTTTCTTAATATCTAACCTCATCTTCCCTTGATGCAACTTGAGACCATTGCTCTTTGTTCTGCCACCTGCCACCACAGAACAGTCCAGCTCAATCTTTTTTGGAACCACCCTTCGGGTAGTTGAACGTTGTTATCAAATCCCCCCTCAGACTTGTCTTCTGCAGACTAAATAAGCCCAGTTCCCTCAGTCCTCATAATGATGATATTTTTCCCATTCCTGATAGGTATTCTCAGGTTCTTCAGCCCATTGTCAGTAAGTGGGAAAAGTTTAGGAGCACTTGAGTGACTTAGGGGCCTAAATACTATTAATGTGCAATTCCACTTAGGCTCATTGGTGCCTATAATCCTTTTCTGGGACCAGGACTTAGGATTCAATTTAGGATTTTAAGGCTACCTATACACATTCTTTGTGGGGGATGTTAATTAGAGTTCCTCGGTAGCTGCTCTAATTAAAATGCCACAGCAGTGTGTGTATTAAGCCACCACACATTTAAAAATGAGGTTTAGCTGAAGTGCCCCGTGACCATTTTTAAACGTGTTGGGCCTTAATATGTGTGGCACTGCGGGGATGCTGCAGCCTTATAATTAGAATGCAGAGCAAACCATATATACTTTGAAAAATGTTTCGGGGCAAGGGGTGCTGGAGGGAAGGACTGGAGCTGTGTATTCCTTTTCACATATGAAACTGTATCTGACTAGGCACATAAATATCCTATACCAGTCCCTCTAGCAGAAGCCTGAGTTAGGATTTTATTGGCACCTCCTATTCATTCTTGGCTTTTCCCTGTGAAATATAGAACCTGATCACTACTTGGCTGGGGTATAGACTGGTGGTTTCTTACCATGCACATGGTGGCACTAAATCTTTTTTTCCCCTTGTTAGCTTGATCTGTGGGTCACAGAATTGACTGTTGATCAAACACAGGCTATCTGGGGCCATTTTACATAGAAATGTAGAATACAAAGTCATTTTTTCCAAAGCAATGTACACAATAATAGCCTGGCACCTGTAAAGTTAAACATATACACAAAATGAACTAACTCTGAAACACTTAAAATCCTATTGGATCTTTGACTTTGCAACTGTAATAGATTGAGACCTTGGGACTGCATTGATTTCAGCTGTTAGCAAGACTGTCATAAAGTTAAAAGAGGACTGAGTCATGGTCAGGAGCTGAGGTGGTCATTGCTTTACAGCACCGTTCAAATAACTGCCTTTCAGAGAAGGGCATTAGGTGTTGCCTGGGAAAAGAGGCAACTGAGTTAAATGTAGAGTGATTTTTGTTGGTATGCTTCAATGCTTAATGCACCAAACATGTGCTGCTACTTCACACTGGTGCAGTGATGTTTTAATTAGAAAGGGGAGCATAATCGAAGAAACGCGTTTTCATTGGAGAAAGAGCAGGAAAGTTCTGTACATTTAGAAAATAACAAAAGATTTTGAAGAGAGGTAAGAGTGAAAACTCCAGCTCCAGCAGAGTACATAATGGATTTCTTGATTCTGTGACTGTCTCGAAAACATAGCAGTTCAAGTTTGACAAAAATGCTTTGGTTTTCTTACCCATAGGAAAAAATGAAAAAAAAAATTCACATAAGCAAAATTTTGGTTTTGTTTTCTAGTGTTTCCAGCTTTTACTACATTCTTAAATTTAGCTCCGTTTCAAAACTAACCATAAGTTTGAAATGAAAATATGGACACATTTTTATTAATGGCATGTTCAAAAGAACCAATGTTATATATGTTTTTTAATTTGCCAAAATTATTCATTGCTTTTTAACCTTCATGCATTCCCATGGGGTGATTTCCTACCTTGGATGAATATTTTGTGCAGTATCTTAAAGTTAATTAATTCTTAAAAAAAAATAAAAAATTAGGACATTGTCACTGGCACTGCAGTGCACAATATCCCCAAAGAACCACCAGCTTACATAAATAGTTTGCTCTCTGTGGGTGATAAAATTCCCAGGATAACATGTTACCCCAAGTGTCAATGGGGTTTTTAAATATGAGGCAAAAATTTTCCCCAAGCCCATGTTAACTGTTAACCCAATGTAATTTCCCTATAGATGACTTGCCTAGACCTGTTTGGCCACTTTAGGTGGATGCATCTGAAAGGTCAGCATTCATTCACACGTCATTCATGTCCACTTCAGGTATCCATGGTAACTAATGGATGGCCATCCTCCATTCTGCTTTTGCAGAAGATGTGGTAATCCCTTTTGCTAGTCACTTTGTTTGCAGGCTGCAAGGTCATCAAAACACCCTGCCCTTTCCTGACAAACAAACAAACAAACCCTCTGTCACACCCAAATCCATCTCTACTCTCTTTTCTCAGGGCAAAACCCCACCTCACCTACCCCTTTCATAACATACAAGCTAGTTTGCCCTGTTTTTGTTGGAAGTGAGGATGAGATGCAAAGGGACAGCAGAGAAAGAACAACATCATACTGCAATACAGCATACACTAGGGAGTCCCCTTCAACAGTAAGGGCTTGACACCCCCAAATCCTCTTTTACCTGTCTCAATAAGCCCCTGCATTTGTGGTTTTCAAACAGCATCCAACCACATTTGGCTCGCCTTCAAAGTATGGATGCTGGTTTTTGGTTTCTGTGCCAAAGAGAAGAGGGTGCTACCTGCACTGCCATCAGGCAGGGCACAATTGCTTCTGTGACAGAATAGGTGGACAGGTTTATCTTTGATTGTTATTTATATGCATTCAGCAGTAATCCATTTTTTCTTTTTTTCTTGCAGTCCAGGATGAGGAGACAGTACATATTCAGTGCTGAAACCTGTCTTCCACAGGTAACCAGGGATGACAGCAACACATCCACTGATGAAATCTTATCCCAAGGCAGTGAAGATGCTGACATTATTCCAGACATGGGAGATTGTTCAAAGAAAGAAGACCATGTGTCTATGGCAGCTTCATCCAGCTCAGATGAGGAGCAGTTGGTGTCACAAGCAGAAGTGATGCCAACACTTCCAGTGGGAAAGGGAAGAGGACCACCCCGGGGCCACCATGGAAGATGGAGGAGAGCTACAACAGGACATGGAGCAGAACCACTGCCACCTCCCCAGAGAACACTGCAGATGATGACACCTTTAGAGGAAAGAATGGCAGAGTGTGGGGGAAAAGTCCACAGCTAATACATCATTGGAGAACAGTTAAGGACCTAGTCCATGAAAGTGCTGGGCCAACAAAGGAAAGTAATAAAGACACAGTGGTGAAAACATTCCACGTTTCTCTCACAAGATATCCTGACTGTTATCATAAGAGAAACAAACAGAGAGGTAGAAAGAAGATTCAGGGAGTGGAAAGATAGCTGTCTTGAAAATAGAAAGGAGTAGAAAAAGCTGATCAAAACAGAGCTGAAAGCCTACATTGTCCTCCTACTGCTGAGTAGTCTATACCATGGTGGTCATGAGGCACTGGAGGAGTTGTGGGAGCAGCGCACCGGGTGTCCTTGCTTCTGTGCCACCATGAGTTTAATATGATTCTGTTAAATCACCAACTACCTGAGATTTGACAACAAACTGACATGTAAGGAAAGAAGAGCTGTGGACAAGCTTGCTGCCTTCAGAGATATTTGGACACAATTTGTGGAGCAGCTCAGGAAATGGTATATTCCAGGAATACACCTGACAGTTGATGAGCATTTCATTGCATTCAGTGGTCACTGTCCCTTCAGACAAGATATGCCCAGCAATCCTGCCAAATATGGCTTGAAAATGTGGTGGTGCTGTGATGCAGCAACATCATTCTCCCTGTCTGGAGACATCTACCTGGGCAAGCAACCAGAAGCTCCATGCCAAGGTAATCTTGGTACCCGGATCACTGAAAAACTGGTTCATCCCTGGTACAAGATGGGAAGGAATATTGTGGATGACAATTTCTTCACAGGTATTGACCTGGCAGAAAGACTGCTACAGCAGGACTTGACCTATGTGGGTACAATTCGGAAAAACAAGGCTGATATCCCAAATGAAATGCAAACAAATTTAAGAAAGGAAACTTTTTTCATACATTTTTGCTTTTGATAGGGAACTCGCCACAGTTTCCTATGTGCCAAAGTTGTGCTGTTCCTGTCAAGCATGTGCTGTGACCTGTCAGTGGGTAGAGATCAAAGAAAACCAGACGTCATCCACAAGAGAAGATTGAGAGGGGATCTGGTGGCTGTCTATAAACTCACCAGAGGGAACCAGTGGAAAAAAGGGTGAGGCTATGTTCTCCTGGGCACCACCTGGGATAACAAGGAATAATGGCCACAAATTGATTGAGAGCAGGTTCAGGCTTGATATCAGGAAGCATTACTTTATGGTTAGGGCTGCCAGGCTCTGGAATGTGCTCCCAAGGGAGGTGGTGCTCTCTCCTACCTTGGGGTCTTCAAGAGGAGGTTGGACAGATATCTGGCTGGGGTATTATGATCCCTGCACTTGTTCCTGCCCAGGGCAGGGGGTCAGAGTTGATGATCTGTTCAGGTCCCCTCCAACCCTAGAAACTATGAAACTACAATAAAAACAAGGGTGGGGTGGATAACCCTGACCACTTAGTTCATATGACCACCTACAGATAGAAAATCAACAGGTGGCCAATGACACTCTTTTTCAGTATGCTGGATGTGGCTGCCATTACCAACCTAATCATCTGGCTAGGCCACAATGCAAACTGGAAGCAAAGGTCACACTTAAGAACATGGCACCTTTTTTTGCAGGAGCTTGGAGAACAGTTGATTGACGGACAAATAAAATGAAGGATGATGGATACACATAATCTGTCTAAGTCCGTCAAGTCTGGTATAACTACCCTAAATTACAAATTGCCACAAAGCACCCCAGTAGAACCTTCTGCAAGCACGAGTGGATGTTGTGCTTTTTGTCCAAGGACAGATGAATGCAAAACCTGAAAGTGATGCAAAAATTGTAAGTGATTTGCTTGTATGCACCACAGTGCAACATTACTGATTTGTGAGGAATGTAAAATTTAGTTAAAACAGTTAGAAAATGTTTTTGGAAGTAATAGTTAGTTTGAAAACAGTGTGAACTGCAGACTTAGCAAATTGTTCATTCACATTTTGAAACACTAAAAAAAGTTTGAATTTTGTTCATCATTCTAGTTAAATAATATTTTGGGTTCAAATCATCATAAATACTCTTTCAAACAATCTGTATGTCCTATCAATAGTTTTTGGTACACTTATATTGTTGTCACTGGTTCCATTTTGTTTATGCAGGTGGGGCAAGAAGTTACCCCATGAGACCAATAATGTTGAATTGCAGGGTGACAAGTTACCCCATGAGAACAACAACGGTTATGGTTTCATAAGAATGGATGAGGTCATTTTACCAGACAGAAAACTTCACTTACTGACATATCAACTTCTTCAGAAATCAGCATCTTCAAAGTTGTCTCTCTCACCCATCTATTTCTATTACTTAAGTTATCATAGTACTGGCATGACCAAACTTTTTCATCCTTTTAGCCATAAATCATATTTTTCCATGGCAAAGAGCTGCAGAACAGATATCTTTAGAAATCTACCTGCCTCAGAGTCAATGTTCTTTATGGAGTTCCCCAGGTCAAATAGTAATGTGTCTTCAGGATCTGCTTTTGAACTACTTCTTGCATTGGTACAGGTTGGAGGCTGACTGGCTAGGCAGTAGCTCTGCATACATGGACCTGGGGGTTACAGTGTGCAATAAACTAAACATGAGCCAACAGTGTGCCCTTGCTCCCCCCAAAACAAACAAACAAACAACCACACAAACTAACAGCATACTGAGCTTCATTGGTAGGGGTGTTGCTAGCTGATCAATGGAAATCATTATCCCCCTCTATTCAGCACTGGTGGGCAACATCTAGGGTACTACATTCAGTTTTGGGCCTCCCAGTACAGAAGGGATGTGGACAAATTGGTGAGAATACAGTGCAAGGCAATAAAAATGGTGACGGGGGCTAGAACACATGACTTATGAGGAGAGGCTGAGAGAACTGGGTTTATTTAGTTTGGAGAAAAGACGACTGAGAGGGGATTTAATTGCAGCCTTGAACTAATGAAATGGGGGTTTGAAACAGGATGGAGCTAGGCTGTTCTCAGTGGTGGTAGATGACAGAACAAGGAGCAATGGTCTCAAGTGGCAGCAAGAGAAGTTTAGGTTAGATCTTAGGAAGAATATTCTCATGAGGGGAGTAGTAAAACACTGGAACAGGTTACCCAGAGAAGTTGTAGACTCTTCATTCTTGGAGGTTTTTAAGACCTGGCTAGACAAAGGCTTAGCTGAGATGGTCTAATTGGGGATGTCCTGCTTTAAGCAGGGGTTTGGACTGGATGACCTCCTAAGGTCCCTTCTAACTCAAATTTTCTATGATTTTATGATACCTGGGAGCCATGAAAAACTTGTAGAACACAGTTTGGCTGCTGCTTCTGTAGTATCTGAGCACATAATTGCCTTTAGTGGATTTTACTTTGCAGATTGGAAAGTTAGAAAGATTAAGTGACTTGATTAATGTCATACACAGAGTGCATGGCAGAGATACCAGATAACCTGAATCCCACTAGCAATGACTCCTGCTCACCAGCTTTTTTGCACATGGTAGCACTGAGGTCTGGATGCTTCATTGATTGGTACGTTTAAAAATATTTAGAGATTTTAATAATACTGGGAGGACTGTGGTCAGTGTTTCATGACATATAGAATATGTTTGTGACTCTTAGCCTACCTGCAACACTTCTTAACCAGTTAGCCTCAATTTTAGTGAAGGGACCAGTACTGAGTGGCAAAATGACTGATGTCTCCTGATTTGTCCTATCAGAATTCTCATGGAATTGTGTAAAAGAAACCTGTATGATTCCTCTTACAGCATAGCCTGTCCTGTGGATGGGGGCCTTCAGGTCTACTGCTGTCCACCTTTATCTACACTATTATTAAAAATAAAAAACAAGAATGGAAGAATGGGCTATGCACAGTCAGCTTGATAACTAGAGTCCTTACCAAAACCAGACACAGTGACTGATAGCTTGCACCTTTAGGGGAAGGTTTCACAGAAGGGAAAATTATATACATTTGAGATAAAGAGAAAAACAACCTTAAAAATGTTTTGTAGATAAGCCATCCCCCTAAGAATCTTGCCCCTTAATCCAATCACATGGAGGATGGCTATTTACGGAACTGGAAGCTGCATTTGGTTCTTACACTTTCCTGCTGTATCTGATGCTAAACCTGGGAAAACTCATTTCTGTCTTTAAGAAGTATTCCAGTAATCATGTTGAATGCTGTAACAATCCTACCCATTATTAGCCACAGCTTAGCTTGCAGTAGAGAACTAACTGATAAGGAAGAGTAAAGCCAGGAGGCAAATGATCTTAAAATGAACTCATGGAGGTATTGCTGCTAAGTAGAAATGTCTCTCTTCTGCAGAACAAAATCCTTAGTAAAAAAGGTTTGACTGTTATAGCCATGATGGTCTAGGAAATGTTCAAGGGGCAGGTATTTTTTGTGATATATTTTATTGGACCAACTGTGTAGTTGGGATGGCTGTTGGATAGGCCTGTGTGAATAGAGAACTATTCAATTCAGATTTTGATTCAGCTGATTTGGATGCCAGAGATCCAATTTGGAGATCCAATTTGGAGATCCAAATAGTTTTCCCGATTCAGTTCGGGAAATTGTTGAACATCTTCATTAATGATGTAGACAGAAGCAATTTTGATTGGAGTCAGAAGCAGACTGTCCAAGTTTCTAAATGACACCAAACTTTGGGGCAAAGCATACACACCAGAAGACAGGCAGGTGATCCAGGCTGACCTGGACAGGCTCAGAAAATGGGCGGACGAGAACCTGATGGTGTTTAACACTGAAAAATGCAAGGTTCTCCACCTTGGGAGGAAAAACCTGCAGCATCCTTATAGACTTGGCAGTGCTATGTTGGATAGCACTATGGAAGAAAGAGACTTCGGGATCATCATTGACCACAACACGAACATGAGCCTGCAATGCGATACTGAGACAAGTAAAGTGACCAAAATGCTGGCTGACATCCATAGGTGCTTCTCAAGCAAATCCCAGGATGTCATTCTCCCCGTGTACTTGGCCTTGGTGAGGCTGCAGCTGGAGTACTGTGTCCAGTTTTGGGCTCCACAATTCAAAAAGGATGTGGAGAAGCTTGAGAGAGTCCAGAGGAGAGCCACGCGCATGATCAGAGGTCAGGAAAACAGACCTTTCGACGACAGGCTGAGAGCCATGGGGTTCTTCAGCCTGGAAAAGCACAGGCTCAGGAGTGATCTGATGGCCATCTATAAGTTTATCACGGTGACCACCAGGATCTGGGGGAAAGTTTGTTCACCAGAGCACTCCAAGGGATGACAAGGTTGAACAGTCATAAACTACTGCGAGACCGTTTCAGGCTGGATATAAGGAAAAATTTCTTTACTGTCCAAGCCCCCAAGGTCTGGAACAGCTCCCATCGGAGGTGGTTCAAGCACCTACATTGAATACCTTCAAGAGTAAATTAAATGCTTATCTTGCTGGGATCCTATGACCCCAGCTGACTTCCTGCCCTTTGGGTGGGGGGCTGGACTCGATGATCTCCCGAGGTCCCTTCCAGCCCTGATGTCTATGAAATCTATGAAAGATTTGGAGCTGATTCGGACATTCGGCCATAGAGTATGATGAGGAATCAATGAAACATGTATAACTTCGTTGTCTTTTGGCTGATTTGGGTGAAACTTGCAGATGTGGTAGGCTCTGCTGAGAGCATGACACTTGCCAAGCTTCAAGATGATAGGTGCAGGGAATTCTGGGAAACTGCACCTCAAGGTGCTGACAAGAAAAACTCATGTCGCGTGTTTGTTTTAAACCACAGTAGAGTGAAAACTGCAGGAATGGTATCTCTTTCTTATCCCACAAAGCCTACCAAGTTTCAAGGAGATAGGTGCAGGGGTTTCTGGGAAATTGCACCTCAAACTGTTGACAAGCAAAACTCATGACACAGGTAATACTGCCTGTGTATTATGGTACAGAGGGGTGAAAACTGCCGGTATGGTAGCCCCTTCTGATGTCACAAAGCCTGTCAAGTTTCAAGGAGATAGATATAGAGGTTTGGGGAAAACTGGACCTCAAGCTGTGGACAAGCAAAACTCATGACATGGGTGACACTATGTGTTAAGGTGCAGCAGGGTGAAAGCTGCAGGCCTACTAGCCCCTGGTGAGGCCATGAAGTCTGTCAGCTTTCAAGGAGATAGGTGCCAGGCTTCTGGGTTCTGGGGCCCTGCACCTCTAGCTGCTGACAGGCAAAACTCATGAGTGGGTGCTTGTGCAACTGTCTGTCTTGGGGCATGGTTGGGGGTGGTGGAAACTACTGCAGGCCTGGCTGCTAGGCCCTGCTATGGCCACAAAGCCTGACAGGTGCACACCTAGCTACTGACAGGCAAAACTTGTGACATTTGTCCCACACCAAAGTGCATGTCTGGGCATGTGCAGCGAGTCAGAAAGGTCCAGCTCAAATTTGCCCAGCTTCTATTTGAGCTGCTGCAAGCACACATGCTTGCATGTGTGAACACACCTTCTGTAGGTCTATGCAGAGGCTGTTCCAGGGCTCCTCCTTCCCTACACGCTGGTTGATCAGTTGCACAACTGATGTACTTAGATATTGCTGGCTGAATAAAAGTAATCATCTTCACAGTTTCCTTTTCTAGGTCTGTCCCTAGTCAGATCAGTATTTATGAAATTGTAAGTACAAACTTAATGTAAGTTAGCAAAAAAAAGTACTCTATCATTGGACTGATAAATCTTTCTCAATCAATGGACCCTTTTGTATCACTTGGACCCTATTTACTTGATCACCTTCTCAGTCTCAACTCTGACCTGTATTTTAGGCTGTAAGCACTATCGACTTCATCCCGGAGAAATTATTTTTTTTACTTATCTAGTTTCTTAATCAATCCCAGCCCTCCTGGGTCCTTTCCATGTCCTCCATGCTCCAGGCTCATGAGCCTACCAGGTACTCCTCCCAACACAGTGACCAGCCAGTCCAGAAGCCAGGTCCAATCCTGGGTCCACTACTGCCATAACCAGAGTATAAGGAATGACTCAGGTAAAGCAGATAGTGACCCCGATGGTGCATCCCCTCTTGAAGCTGGTGCTTCTATCCTGTGTGCAGCTGCTGGACTTGCAGAGCCAGGAGAAAGATGCTGCTTGTGAGAGTTTGCAACGTTTATGAGCTAACATGCACTATATGAGGGGACTGTGTGCTCCCCGGCCTCAGATTGGGGGCTGTGTGTACACAGGTGCCCAGGGATCATGGTAAGTTGACTGTGCAGGCCATGGCACAGGTGGCTTCTGGCCAAGCCCCCTGCCCCGCTTCACTCTGCTGGGACAGATGGGCCACTGGCTGATTGCTGCAGGCAGCCTGACTTCCCTTCCCTCTTCCCAGGTCAGGACAGGCCTGGCTCCTGGCAGCATCTGCCATGGGTGCTCCAGAACCACTCTTCCCCTTCTTCTCTTTCAGACCAGGCAGTCTCCTCCCTTGACACCAGGCCCATTGTGCCCTGGTAAGATGGGTGAGGTGGTACCCCCATCCTCATCCAGTGAGTCTACCCTATATACTACAGCTGCAATTTGAGGGCGCAGGTTGGGGAATTGCAGTTAACTTACATGAGATATTGGTGGGGTTAATTAAATTTTAATTGTTTATTAAATTAATTGTTAATTAAATTGTCAAGTAACTGACAGGTGGGTTGGGGGTTGGATTGTCATGCATAAAGGTGAAGGACAGCACAGGCACAACGGCTCTGCAGGTGACTTGTTTGCACCCGGTCAGGGCCTGCAGTCCAACAACATGGACAGCCAGGAAAGCAGGCTGCCCTCACCCCAACCCAGTGAGCTTCTCAGTCCTGCCCTGGCCCTGCTCTTGGGAGGCAGCAGTGCTCCATCCCTGCCTCACCGCATGTTGATCCCAGCTCCTTGCTCCGTATCCAGCCACACGCTACCCTCCCCACCCTGCTTGGCATTCCACCATGCACTATGTGCCCCCCTCCCTGCTGCTTGGCATCTAGCCACCAGGGATACTTAGACTAAAAAAGATTGAAAACCCTGGGACAAGATGATCAGTGAAGGTCCTTTCCAGCCATACTTCTTCATGACTGTATGATAATAATCAAATTATATACATACTATACGCTTAGTCACCACTCATTAATTAATCTAGTTGTTTGAGAATTTCAGAAGTATATCTGACCTGCTTTTGCTGCAGATGTAGCACTTGGCTAATCTCTTGTTCTGCAGTCATGTGTTAGAAATATTTGTGAAATATAAAAATATATATTCTTGTGATCTTTTGTGAATCAATATGCTGTTCAGTACTCCAGCACCTATGGCATGATAGGCTATATTTAAATCATTGCAGTAAGACAACTTGCTGTAGTTGATTTTACAAAAAGATACACTGACTTAAAATTTCTGTGGCAACATTTGGTTATTCATCTATCTTCCTTTCAAGATTAAGAAAGATGCCAGATGGTCATCTTTCTTCAGGTATAAAACCTTCATTGGGTGTAAACATAGCAAATCTAAACCATGGTACCATGGTATGCAATATTAGCACTGTTAGGTGTACAGCCATCATTCACAAGTTAAAACCAAAAATTCCAAAGAAAAATTGATAGTGTCAAAAACATTATGACCTATTGTGGATTAACTGAGTTCGTTGCAACAGACAAATCACTCTATTATTTTCTGGACTCACAAAACAAGTAAAAACTAAGAGCTAACACTTTCTGAGAAGTGCCTTGAGTCTAATGGGGGGTGTCTTGAATTTAAAACGTTTGAGAACCACTGACTTCAGCTATTAAATCCACAACCACTAGGCTTAATCTTATGGACAACCTTTCAGGGATGTTATGTCATCTTTTTTTCCTCCATAACATTAATAAGGTATATCACATTATACTACACTTTCACTTCTCATTTTTCTCTCTTTCTTGCATTTATATCAGAGTACAGCTTGTATGCTCTTTAGGCAGTGAAAGCAGTCCCTACCCAATATGATACCAAGATATATCCTTATTAAAATGTGAGTGTATAGCTCTGCATCCTAGAACACTTGTATCAATGAATCTGAATGAAGGTGCCGTGGCTGTAATATTTTGGGGCTTGTAATGTGGAACAGCTCTTTATTACATAGAGGCACTGATATGCAACTCTTTACAGTATGAGGCAACAGTGTCTGGTCTGCTTCTGTTGTGCCACCCTGAATGCCTGCTAGCCTTACCAGACTGTCTTCTAAAATATCTGACTTCCTGAAAACTATGGGTGTCTCCAGATGTTTACAGCCCTGCTCTAACTCCTGAAACTTTACACAAAGTGCCATTAGCTAGAGCAAACCCAACCCAATAGGTGTTCACCTATTGAGCAAGGGGGTGCTTGAGCCTGCTGGCACCAGCACTGGCCAGCAGGTAGGGATGCTTTGTCAACCTCTGAGGACGCTTCCAAACCACCCCCCTCCCTAGCCCCACTTACCAGGTCCATATCAGTGGTGGAAGGAGGGAGGGACAGAGAGTAGCACAGAGTGCCATCTGGGAGCTGGAGGGATGTGGGGTGGAAGGGAGGTCTCTCACATCATGCCCCACCCCCAAGATACCCAAATGAGGTATTGGGAGGAGGGGTGGGCTCATGAGTGAGGGAGGCTCCCTTCCTCCACCCAGCCTCTTGACAGTGGCATCAGCAACTGCCAGCTCAGCTTGGTCTGACTGGACCTGGGGCACTGGGGTGGAATGGAGCAGTTCACACTGGAATTTATTGCTCCCAAATGAAGTGTTTCCACCTGCATCTGGGACCACAGAACATTGGGTTGGGGCAGAGCAGCCCTAGCTGGTAGGGGGTCAGTGGGCTGCACAGGGGATGGCTGGACATGAGGGTGTTGCAGTGTCAGGCTAATCAGCATGCAGCCCTACACTGTAGTACCCTTGTGCCCCAGTCAGGCCCAATCATTGTCTATCTATATGTTGGGCATTGCTATTCTACAGCAGAGTTAATTAGCTGAATCCAGCCTAATAGCACCCCACATGTACTGACACTTTACTTCAGAGCTAATTAGTCAGATCCTCAATAAGTGTCTCATATAAATGTCCCCACTGGTATGAACACTGATTTTTACATCTCTTTTTATAAGGACTTTTTAAATAGGTTGATACTGTACACATCTACATGACACGCTACTGTGTAGTGTTTACTGGGCATTTAGTTAGTACATGCTTGTACAAGTGCTAAATAAATGTTCAGTAACCAGAGTTACTTTGTAGTAGCACCAACAAATACAGTTTAAATGATGCTACTGTGCAATAACCTAATACTATTGTGCAGTAGTGTCTCGGCACAGTTTATAGGGCACTTTGTGCAAACACACTCACAAAAGGAGGATTCCTTACCAGACCAAAATTGGAAAATACTGAAAACACCAGAGAGAACGTGTTCTTAACAAATTTTTCATCAGATACCAAGCCTTATGAGCATCCAGTCATTATATATTATATACCTGAACTTCCAAAAGGCCTTTGATCTAGTATCCCACAATATCCTCATGGGAAAATTGGAAGATTGTGGGTATAACTGCTCACTGGTTCAGTGGGTGGGAAACTAGCTGTGAGGTAGGACCTAGAGAGTTCTTATGAATGGATCTGTGTCATACTGGTGAGAAGTAGCCAATGGTGTCTGTCAAGGGTCCGTGCTTGGCCTGGTGCTTTTCAACATCTTTATCAATGACTTGGATGTCAGATTGGAGAGCTCACTGGCCAAGTTCATGGATGACACCAAGTTATGGAGAAGCATGGTCACTCCTGCAGATAGGCTGCAGATACAGGCGAACCTGGACAGAGTTGGGGGCGGGTGAATCAGAACCAGATAAGGTTCAACAATGAGAAGTATAAAGTGCTCCATCTGCGGGTAAATAATCCCCAACATACCTACAGGCTAGGTGGCAACAATTTGACTTGTGCCATGACTGAAAGGGACCTAAGGGTAATAGTTGACCATCTCATGAACATGAGCCACCAGTGCTATGCTGTAGCCAGCAGGGCAGACAACACTCTGGCGTGCATCAACTGATGCATCTCATGCAAAACCAAGGAAGTGATTCTTCGATTGTATTCAGCACTAGTGAGACTGTAGCTGGAATATTGCATTCAGTTCTGGATGCTGCACTTCAACAAGGATGTGGAAAAACTTGAGAGGGTCCAGAGAAGAGCCACCTGTATGATCAGAGACTTGCAAGGCAAACTAGATGAGGAAATGCTGAGGGATTTGGGTCTCTTCAGCCTAATGAAGAGAAGGCTGAGAGGGGACTTGGTAGCAGATTACCGCTAAATCAGGGGTACATCAAGAGCTTGGTGAAGAACTCGTCACCAGGGCACCCTTGGGGAAGACCAGGAGTAATGGATACAAACTCCTGAAAGACTGCTTCAGGCTCAATTCTAGGAAAAACTCCTTCACAGTCAAGGTGTCTGGATTGTAGAAAAAACTCTCCCCAGAGGTGGTGCAATCACCTACCCTGTAAATCTTCAAGAAGAGACTGGACAGTCACCTCGCTGGGGTCACCTGACCCCCAGTTGTCTTTCCTGCCTAGTGCAGGGGGCTGGACCCGATGATATTGTGAGGTCCCTTCCAACCACTAACAATCTATGAATCTATTAAGTTTACCTTTCATTAGCAAAGATGCCCTTTACACTGAGGTAGATTTTTCCTAGGTTCACAGGTGAGACCTGTTGTAGAGATGGTATTACATAAGTCAAAGTTCTCAACCTTAGCAGAGCTACACCTGTATCTACCAGTTTTGCTTTTAGAATGACCATCCTAAACACCAATTATATCTGCATAGACAAATAATTATTTACTTCATATGACAGTTGATTCCTATACTAAATTACTTGAAGAATTTCCTACCTTATTACACCTCAGAAATCTCTGGAACTTAGCATAATCATGATCAAATGTTTCTAAGATGTTTTCAAACATTAAAGAAAATGCTTCACTGGCAGAAAACCATTACAAAGTAGACATCTGTGCACTCAGTCCATTAGAGTAATATGCATTTTTAGTAAAGCCTGCTTGTCTATAATATGCCTGCACATGGTACTGTACAAACGCTGGAATTGCATTTACTTAGGAATTTCTGCAGCCTTTGAAACTGTGCCTTAATTAAAAACATTCTACTTAGAAAAGAGAATGTGGGGGTGTGAGTGGAGCAGGTTGAAATGTAAAAGCAATTGTTATAAAACTTTTTGCAATAGATTTAGAGAGTTGTGATAACTGATGAACTAAGACACTAAGATGATGTAGTAGAACCTCATAGGATGAACAAAGGCATGGTAATATGGAATTTTACTGATCCTTATTTTTGGAAGTACTGTTTTCTAAAGGGCTCCATAATTATGTTCAGATATTAAAGCAATGGGCAGTAATGTAAAAGTGGAGAGGGAGGAACAGACAGAAAGAGAGAGAGAGAGAGGGAGGAACAGACAGAAAGAGAGAGAGAGAGAGAGAAAGACAGAGAGAGAAATGGATGAGGATTTCAGATTGGATTCTGTTTTCACCCAGAACTTTGGAAATTTAAGCAGCCACGAACTGTACTGTCAGGAGGATGAAGTTTTTAACGGAAGTAACGTGAAGAGAAACACCAAGACAAAGTAGGAAATGAGAAGGCATGGGGAGCTTAAAGCAACAGTCACAGGATTCAGAATTGATGAGCCATTCATGAAATAACTTCAGATACTTCCCTGTATACTAGAGCTACTAATATAAGCAGACAATCAAACGGGATGATCATACTTACTATGGTCTATGTGTAAGGACCTGTTTATCTACTTCCATGTCTCCATTGGGAAGAACTCTGGCACAGGGTGATACTACTACTAACCCAATGACCCTGCCATTAAACAAATAAGAACATAAGAACTGCCATTTACTGAGTCAGAACATAAATCCATCTTGCCCAGCATTCTGCATCACACCATGGCAGAAAGTGGATGTGAAAGAGAGAGTGAGCAGGGTAGCCTCTGGATTTTTTTTCCCACTGTTCCTCTCCCGCTTACAGTATCCAAAATTTATATGCATTTTTAGTAAAGCCTGCTTGTGTATAATATGCCTGCACATGCTACTGTACAAATGCTGGAATTGCATTTACTTAGGAAGTTCTGTACCCCTAAATCCCATGCTCAATAGCTACTGATGCACCTTTGCTCCATATATTTGTCCAATCCCTTTTTTTAATCTGGCGCTAAACTGTCAGCTTCCACAACTACAATTACACCAGTATAAAATAGAATTTCCTTTTTTTACTTTTAAACTTACCACCTACTAGTTTAATTTGATGACCCCTACCTAGTTCTTGTATCGTGAGAGACAGGTAATAATGAAATTAGTGAAATAATTAAACCCTTATCAAGTCCCTGCTCAAATGTCTCTTTTCTAACTTAACCTCTTTATTCTCTCCTCATATGGAAGCCCCTCTATACAACTTGTCACCCTTGTTGCCCTTCTCTGTACCTTCCCTAGTTCTTCTATATCCTCACTGAGGTGTGGGGACCACAACGGGCACAGTATTCAAGATGTGGATGCACCATGGATTTATAAGGGACATAATGATGCTTTCCATTTTTTTTACAGTTCCCTTCTTAATAATCCTTTACATTTTGTTTGCCTTTCTATTAACTGTTGAACAATGAGCTTTGTTTTTAGTGAACTGTCCACAGTGATTTACAGATATCTTTCCTATGTGGTAACAGCTAATGTAGAGGCCATCACATTGTAGGTATAGTCTGGGTTATTTTTGCCAATGTGCATCACTTAACACTCATCTACATTAAATTTCATCTTCCATTCCTTCTGTATTTCCTCACAGTCCACCTTGGTCTTTACCACTTTGTATAAGTTTGTGTTATACACAAATTTGGCCACCTCACTACTCACCCCCTTTTCCAGATTATTTATGAAAAAGTTAAGCAGCACTGGTCCCTGTATAGATCCTACTGTTTACTTATTTCCATACCATTTCCATTCTGTTCCCCAATAAGAGCCTCTAATGGGGTACCTTGTCAAAGGCTTTTCAGAAGTCCAGATATGCTATGTCAGCTTGATTACCCTTATGCACCATTATTGACACCCCACTGTCCCAGGCCCCCCATGGCTGCCGCACCCACCCAAGCTCCGGTCCTTTAAAGAAAAAACAAAAACAGAACCCTGAACTCACCAGTTCCTGCCCAGCAGGGGATGATCCCCACTGCCCCCCGCTGCCCTGTGCCACATGGGGGACTCTTCCACAAGCCCCCAAAGCCCTGAGGCCACTACAGTAGCTGGTAAGCCTGGGATTTTTTTTCTTAAAGGGCTGGTGATGGGAGAGGGGGAGGGTTGGGGGGCACTGGGGGAGCAGCCAGGGGATGGGGTCTGTCACGGGTCCTCTCATGATCCCTTCTCCCTTCCTCCAGCCCCTCCTCCCCTGCCCCCTATTTACCAGCTCCAAGCCCAACTCCAGCTCTCTGCTGCAGTGGGTGGGGACTACCCAAATCATCAACAGTCTCCACATCTTTTCTGAATTGATTCAGACCTTTTTGTTGGTCCTCTTATTCAGTTCAGATTTGGAGATTTAGACACTGAATTGGGTCAAATCTCCTCTGAATCAAATCAGCACCCAAAGTTTCACACAGCCCTAATGTTCATCTATATACTGAACAATTTTATAATTATTATTTTCTATCAGATTTCCAAGAATAGAAGTAAGAGTCAGTGCCCTGTAGTTTTCCACTTTCCTACTAATTTTTTTTTTTTTTTTTTAAATATGGGAGTCACATTAGCAACCCTCCAGTCCTCTGGTACCAAGCCTATTTTTAGTTATAAAGCAACATGTCACTGTTAGGATTTTGACAATTTCTCATATGAGCTCCTTCAGCACCTAGGGTGAATGTCATTGTTGTTCTGAGGCACTTAGTGTTTGGAAGGATTCCCTAAAAGCTTCCTGCCTGATGTCATTCTTGGTGTTCAGGCTACTGGGGTCTGGGTTCTCCTATAGGCAGTTACCTACAACCAGCCTCCTGGAGCTTGGATGCAATGCAGAAGAGAATACTTGAATTTATTTTTGGTGATGAAAGCTTAGATAGGTTTATTGTTTTTTAGGGCAGTAGCTAGTGGGCTTGCATAGCAATCAGCCCAGCTCAGTGAAATTGCCCTGACAATGGTTAGCAATGCATTACATGCACAGAAATCACCTAAGTCTGGGATTCCTACCTCTCTGGCCGCAGCCCCATACCAGGCCATGAAATGCTGGCTGCCAGTCCAAGGGAGGGTTGGCTGCTGCAGACTGGAAGTGACCATGGACCGACAAACAGTGGACTGGAAAACTGTGGACTGGCAGCTGGCATACTGTGGGCAGATAGCCAACCCTGTTTTATACTGAGTATAAAATCTTAGCAACTTTTATACTCAATATAAAAAAGGGTTGGGTGCCTGCCCACAGTATGCTGGTCATTTTTGGCCCATGCTTTGCCAGTCCTAAGCATAAAAAGTTTGGGCACCCCTGACCTAAGTTGCTACAAAATGACAAGTCTCACAACTCCTTCATTTATAGCATAGATTCCCACACCCAATAACAATTTGCATTTCTGTTTTTGCTGAGATGTCCCTCTTTGTCTTTTAGCCAAATCCAAGCACCTGAAGCTCATTCCTTGCCAACTGCAGCTCTCTGCTTCCAAGTCTGTGTATGTAGAACTCACTGTCTGCTGAGCTTGGGCTTTTTTAGTTCACTCACTTACAGACTTTGAATATCTTCATCTTACTTCTGCTAAGTACAGGTCACTTCTTGTTATCTCTTTTACTAACAAGATCTAACCTTTTACTCCTCAACTTATTCAGCTATTGTTTCTTACTTTAAATTAGCCTTTTCACTCACTGCCTGAGGTCACCTAGTGGGCACTGAATCCTGTGACTCCCAAGATACTTTGAGATGTCTTAGCTTAATTATACCTTGACATAACTGTGGCCCAGAATAACTGAAGCTCCTACAGCCATTAGCTCCTGGTGATTTTCTACTGTTTAGTTTATCAGTTTCTCTACAACCTCATCTACTGAAACCTCATTTTGGGTCAGATCCCCTGACTTGTCCCTAAATTGCAGTGGATCTGGTGAGGGAATCTCCCTAATATATTCCACAGTGAAGACAGATGCATAGAATGCATTTAGTTTCTCAGTAATTGCATGGTATCCTTTAACCCTCCTTTTCTTCTCTGATCATCAAAAACCCCAGCTTAATCCATGAGATCTTCAACTTCTAATATACTTAAATATATTTTTACTGTTACCTTTTGTCTCAGGCAAGTTTGTCCTTAAATTCTTTCTTAACTTTTCTTATTATGGTTTTACATTTGATTTGCCAGATTTTGTACTTTTTTATTATTATTATTTTCAACTTCAGGATTTGTCTTTCATCATTTGAAAGAATTATTTTTCTTCTGTGTATTGTTTCTGCAACTCTGTCATTAAACAATGCTGGCATTGGCTTTATGGCATATTATAATGTGCCTAATATTTCAGACCCCAGATAACCTCTCTACTATTTACCAGCTACATCTTATCACCAGGTCTGCATTCCCCGCCCCCACCAACCCATGTCTCATAAACTGACTGCTTTAATTTGCATTTTCATTGACTGGCATTCTTGCATACTGGCTTCTGGCTTCTATTCTATTCTATCCCATCCAGGAAGAGCTCAGAACAACTGCAGAAGATTCCTCAGCCAGAAGAAGGGTGTTTGTACCTAAAAGCTTGCAAATCAGAATTTTTCCAATGATTTTAGTTAGTCTAATAATAAAAGATATCAGATCTACCCAAATAATCTTGTTTGCCAGCCCTCTATAAAGTTAGAGCTGGAAAGTATGTAATAACTTTATAGCCAGTTTCTATCCAGGGTAAAATTTAACCTGTAGTAAATCTAAGCCTGCATGCCTGGGAGCCCTGTCAGATAATGGGGCTCCCAGCTGGAGGGATTCACCATGTGCTGCCATGACAGCACCTGTGACATGGGCATCAGGTGCACATTTGGGTTTCAGAGCAGCTGTGGGGGCACTGAACATGGGGCACCTCCCCAGACAGGCCGCTTGAATGGAGAGCAGGGGTGCTGGAAGTTTCATGTCCCAGTCATCTGTGCATCCTGTGCCCCCCAAACCTAGGCACTGTGAACTTGGCAGAACCACAGGAGACAGGCTGGCCTGCAAGAAGGGGGTGGGGGGCAGCCAGGTCTAGAATCATGATGGAAGATGCTACAAGGAGCCTCTCCTGGCCCAGCCAGGGGAGGGGGCAGGGGAGACAGGCTGCCTGCATCCAGTACACAGTGGCCTTATGGCCCCTGGGAAGTGAGCAGGGATTGTGGGCTAGGCCAGTGTCTACCTGCACTTGGGCCTGCCCAGGTGACTTACCAAGGTGCCTGGGCTCCCATGCATGTATGGCCCCCAATCTGAGCCCAGGCAGTGCACAGGCCACTCGTATACAGCACTTTTTCTCAGAAATGTAAACTCTCACAAACGGCTTATTTCTCCTGCTTCTGCAGGCCTTCTGGGGAAAGGCCGCTTTTGGCAGGCATGCAGATGTGGCAGCTATGCAGAAGGAGGACCCAGGATAAGACCCTCTTCCTGGACTGGCTGGAGATAGCCATGGATGACTGGCTGGGATATATGTGGACATGGTGGGGGGAGGACATTGCTAGCCAGGACATGTGGCAAGTGGAGGACATGGCCCATGAAGACACACGGTGGGTGGAGGACATGGCCCACATAGATGTGTGGTAATTGGTGAAGCAGGAATTCAGGGCACAGCTCCTGGCTTTGGAGTGGCTCAACATAAAGGCCCTGTGAGTGCAGGGTACACTCATGGCCAGAGCAGTGGAGGCCACAGAGAAGGAATGCTATATAATGGACACCATCTTGGCCCTGGTGGTCACCTTCGTACTGCCCACTGCCCTGCCTCTGATCATATCCCTGCCTGCCCCTGTCAGCCAGCCACCAACCAGCATCAAGCTACCCCATGTACTTGGGTGGAGGTCCATGTTTGCCTCCACCAGCCAGAAGCCCCTGCCCTGGGTCCCCTGCTACCTAGCCCTGCCATCTGGGCCCTGGTCCACTGCTTTCACCAGCTCCAAATGGGTGCATAGCTGGAGCTTCTTGCAGGAGGGCCAGGATCATGTGCTAGTCCTGCTGGCCCTGGCTTCCAAAGGGGGAGCCACCCGCACCCAGGAATAAGTGGTTGCCATTGCCATAGGCAAGCTCACTGTCCACTGGGCTTGCTGGTGTGTGTACCCATTGGGGAACAAGCAGAGGCCAGCGTTCTGCCTGCCTGCACCCGGGCTCCACCCCCTAGGTGCCCTTACCCCATGACCTCCCACCCCAGGAGGGCACAGACACAACCACAGCACTTCACTTATTGTAAATAGTTTGCATGCACAGGAAAGAGAGTGTTTTCTTGGTGGTGGGTGGAGTTGCTGATGAATGGGCTCTGGTGTTGGGGAGGGAGATGGGAGAGGCTGTTTTCTGTGAGGGCAATAAAGTGATTTTCTAAGAACTGTTGACAATGAGCATGGTGTTAGAGGTGGGCAGCAGGTTGGGGGGTTCAAGGGTAGCTGTCCAGGTGGCCTACAGTGGGGAGTTCAGGAGAAGGTGTTGGCCAGTGACTTGCTCACCCAGTGCCCTGGCCCCTGCTGGTAGGCATGTGGTTCTATGGGAGGCCTGCTGGGGCCCCCAGGGCCAGCACCATGGCCTACTGGAACCCAAGCCACTAGACCTCAGTGCCAGGGGCAGGGGCTGGAGTGGCCATGGTGTGGGGACGCAGAGGCTCTGGCAAGGCAGACACCTTGTGCTGGCCATGGCCTCTGTATACTTCTCCTGTCCAGAAAAGCAGCTGGCCAGGGAGCAGGGGGTGTTTTTCAAGATGGCTGCCAGCTCCTGGCGGGTGTCACTGAAACCTAAAGCTACCTCTGATGGCAGCAGGTACCCATTTCAGGGCCACAGGAAGTGGGAGCAGTTTCCTTCTAGGAGCAGCAAATCTTCTTCCACACCCCTGCATGTGTAAATGCCTGCCTGGAAGCATTCACTCACAAGCAGTTTATTCACAAGTCAACTGGTACCAGATCCAATGCATGTGTAGATGTGTTCTGTGTGAACAGTTGTTAACAAAGAGCTTAAAGACTGAAGAGACCACTGTGAATTCTATCTATGGCATCTTAGGAAGCTAATGATTCACTTGCTTGCACTATGCCTCCCATGTTAGAATGGTTCCTTGATAGCAGTTGCTTCAGAAGAGCTCAGAAGAAGGCGTGATATCTAATTGTTCCTTGACTACTATTCCTTCTCTTAGGTCCACTGTGCTGTCTCCAGCATTCAGTGATCAGTATTCAAGTACATCCAAGGTGGATCCAAGTTGCATACAGTGGCACAGTTGAATTTCTCTTTGGTTTTACACTGTATTTGCAATACACCCTCAGAGTTCAAGGTGATGTCAGCAGAGTTCCTGTCATGATGTCTGCATGAGTTGGAAACTATAAACTAGGCCAGATGAGCGGTAGCAAGGCCATATGAGTGGTAGCAGCATTGGCAATGACATACAGCCCTTTCTTTCACAGAGCCCAGGGGCTGTACACTGCCACAACTTCTTCCCTCTTTCCCTCTGTTGCTGAATTCAGGGAAGGAGCTTGGGTGGGGATGGGGGTGGGGGAGAAGGGGGAGATGAAAGGAGAGGAGAAGAGAGGAGAGGAGAGGAGTGTTTGAAAGCAGGGAAATTTGGAAAACATGTTGGTGATTTCATAGAGCTCACATTACATTCAGAGCTCCCAGAAGGAGATGTGCTGATGTTCTGGTGACCTCTGAGAGTTCACTGGCATCCAGGATCACAGTAAGGTGGCTACACCCTCTTCAGCTGTGTGACATGTGGGTAATAAATGCTCTTCATTACCTTTTCTCCTCCATATGGCCCAAGGGGGCATGCCTGAGCTTGTGACACTGAAATTATGGATTCATCCATGCACATCACAGAGTAGGGTAGCAAAGGAGACAGACTGGGCATATCTACACATGCTATTAATTCAAAGTAGGCTTACTGCACAGTAAAAATACTGCTCGGTAAGGCTACTCCACGTCTACACAGCAGGAGCTGGCAGGGAGCATGGAGCCAGTCCCTATGTGCATGGAGCCAGGAGAGCTCTGCTGGTTGTCTCCTGGTCCCATATACATTGGGAGGGGTCCTGGTATGCATGGGGCTGGGAGACAGCTGCTGCTGCAGAGCTCTCCCACCTGTTCACATGGGAATAACTCATGTGCCCAGCAGGGCTTCCCCACATAGACTAGGGCTAGCTGGGACTGGCTCCATTCTGGGACAGGTCCCAGCTAGCTCTGGGCTGCAGGAAGAGTTCTATGTGAAGCCCAGGGCTGCTCTGAAACTGTCCCATTCTGTGGCAGGTCTCAACCAGCTCCAGGCTGTATGGAGAGTCCTCTGCATAGCTAACAGGTGGCCAGAATCTGTGTCATTCTGGGAGAACTCTCCACACAGCTTGGAGCTGGCTGGGACTTGCCCCCAGACAGGACAATTCCCAGCCAGTCCCATGTTGTGCAGAGAATTCTCCACACACATCCCAGCTGTACAGGGAAACAGAGCGCTCTCAAATTTTGGCTCTGCTTGGCTCCCAGATCCTCTGGGGAGCCAGGAAGTGAGCAGCACCAGGACAGGGGTGTGGAGAGCTACCCCATCTTACTGCTGCTCAACTCTCAGTTCCTAGGGGGAGTTGCAAGCTGAGTAGTTCAAGGACCTTGGGAGTTCCCATCCTACCATGGCCCTCTAGTGGAGGGCTGACAGGGAGCAAATTTCCTTCTGGCAAGTATTTACACATAAATGTGCACTCATGTAGACAGCGATCCTTTACTGTGTAGCAGATTAGTCTACTGTGCAGTAAAGCATCTCATGTAAATGCACCCCCTATCTCCCAACGTTGTTCATAGGTCTTCATTAATTTGATTTTCTTCACTGCACCCTCTCCTCTCTGCCTGACCTCACCTTACTGCTACCATTAATGGAATTGATATCAGAAGAGTTTTTCTGGCCCCATGTGTCAGCTGACCCTGAAGTCTTCTAGATTTAGTCTGGGCTCTTAACTTGTTTTTGCAGTGTGTGTTCAAAGTAACTTTCTTCAGTTGGGGAAGTACCATAAGTAGAATTAGTGGAAAGGAGGAATTATTCTGAGGGGTTTTACTCTCCCTGCTCCTTTTCTACACTATCCTTTGAGCAGGCCGGATTTTTCAGAAAGATGTTATGTGATTTGCTGCATGGAAGCTGCTCTGCTTAGGGTATGAAAGTTATTTTCCCATTTGCTATAAAAAGATTAATTAAAACAATAGTTCCTATGCCCAAGTACCATACTTAAGTACCCCCATATTGTGATGATGATTTATTTATTTTCATTAGTTATGTTCTGTACAAGATCAATATAAAGAAGTTTCCTGCCTTGGAGACCAGAAACATGAAACTACGTAAGAGGCAGACAGAACCAAGAATGCTCAGGAGATTTGGCTAAGGCTGCTTGTTACAGCCCAGCAAATTATTCATTGTAAATAATATGAATTATTGGTCACATTCTCAGCCAGTAACAATGAGCTTAGTTTGACCGAAAGCAGTTGAGTTTTGCTATTTTGGCCTCCGAGAATTTGACCTCTGTAAAAGGGCAAAAAATAGTACCAGAACAGGAGCCTTATGTTTGAAGCAGGCAAAACAACAGATTTAAAACTTTATGAGAAAATCTTAACAACTATTATTATTACACGGTTTTGTAGAGTGGAAAGACAACACAGGACCCACATGTGTTAACTATATACATACATGCATACATAGCTGATGAGTATGAACATGTAGTTAGCCACTCAGTCTACAGTCATCCAGGATTGAATGGCTAGGAAATTTCAACATGGCTCTGTGGAAAGAGGAGAGGCAGGACTCCGATCAGGGAATTGTATCTTTATAAATTAGAGATGAATGAATGGTAAATGCTACAGAATGAAGAGGAAATAATAAAAAAGCTGGATGCAAAGTAAGTGCCAACTTCATCTACCCCACAAAGACTCTTAGGAAGAAATTAAGTTGAATCCCCACTGGAGGCTCTCCAGTGAAATTCCTGGACAGTCTTTTGGGATGAAGGACACTCTGTATACCTCACAATCCCAAACCTTCCCCTCAGTCTACTGTTTGGTAAAACTCCCATGGAAACAAATGGTCCAGACCTTAGATCCTTACTGAGAAACTCTCTCATTGATTTAATTGGAAACTTTACTAAACTAACTTCAGAATGAGGTCTAATAAGAATCACTGAATTGTTATTATAACTTTGGCAGTTTTGCCAAAACAATCAATTTACAAATCTTCTTATAAACAGTCCTTGTTCTCTGGTTAAGCTCTCACTCCTACAGTGAAAACATGAGAGAGATTATCCCTCTGTAATTGCTCTCTGCTCTTTCAGATCTGCATCAGTGGTATCTCTTTATCCCATCACAACTCCAATTGTTGCTTTTTGACCTCCACGTATCAGAATGGAAATGAGGGTATTTATTATCCTACATGAACAAGCCGCTGTTTTAAAGGGTAACAATTGAACAGATGCAGCAGCTGTTTTGGCAACAATCTTTTTTTCCTTTCAGAATATGAAAAGATTTCAGTTTACCCAAGACTTTAAATTGCTTTTAAATGTTGCCATTTAGATTTAAACCTGAGGATTAAAGGAAGGATTTGAAGTTCAAGAAAAAAATGTTTATTTTCTTCACATCAAAATGGGTAAGGGTGCAAAAATCTTCAGTCCTTTCTCTCTATTGTATTTAAAAGCAAAGGCTAAGTCTGAGGATCTCAAATGTTTTGGAGTAGTATACCCCTTTTAATTTTTTATACTGCTATGTAACTGTAGTAAGCCTCATGGGTACTCTCCCCAGTACCCAGTGCTCCCTGAGTACTGGGGAGAGGGGTCCAACTGAGACCCCTGAGGTCCAACCCACACTCTCTGACCACACTCTCTGGCCTCACCTCACCTCCAATCTCTCTCCTGTCACACCTTCAATGGTTTTGTTAATTTGCTGAGGGGGCATTTCCTAGAGGCCAGGAATAATCTCTCTGGTTCTCTACCATTCTTACTCCATCCTTGAGCTACTAAGTCTACATTCAGTCTTGGTAGACTCTGTGTTCCCCTTGGGATAAACTCTCAACAGGCCTCCAATTACTTTCTGGGTCTTCATTTGTCCTGGCCTTGGCTCCCTTTTCCTCTGGCCAAGCCCTCAGCCCTGGTCCACTGTCTAGGTCTGGACCTCAGCTCCCAGGCTTTGGCCCTTTCCCATCTCTCTTGGTTCTTGACTTGTGCCTATGATTTTATCCCCTTGCCCTAGCCTGTCTTTCTCCCTCTGATCCCTTGGGAGGGCTTGACACCTACAGTGCCCCAGACATCCTGTTATATGGCCAATCCAATCCACCCCTACAATCATAACCTGGTACTCCAGTCACACTCAAATACAGAACAACAACCTAACTGCTCCTAACTCAAGCACAGACCCCTCTTAATCTCTATTCTTCAAGCCTTCCTACTTAGGCTGGCATTCTTTCATCCCTCCAGCCCACCATGTACCTCTCCTGCACTGGACTGGCTTGACTTTTCAATTTAGTCAGCTCCACTAAAAGTCCCCTGTTCTGCAGCTGCTATTTGATCATGTGCCTGAGAGCAAATAACTCTGGAGGAATATGTTCTGGTGTTTATTCATGCACAACACATGGATCCTGGTCACAGCAGCCCTGGCTGATGGGGGTCCCAGGAATAAACCTGCCAACCTGGGGCTGCTCTGACTGAGGTCAATGTGCTGCAGAGGGGCTGGCTGAGCCATGAGGATGCTTCAGCATCGGGTAGCTGGCAGAGATCCCTAGTATTGAAGCATCCTTGTACCCCAGCCAGTCAGTCAGCATCTACGTGTGTGCTGCTACACATAGATTTCATAGATTTCATAGACATTAGGGCTGGAAGGGACCTCGGGAGATCATCGAAAAAAACTGCAGCAATCTGTAGCAGGGTAGTCCTTGCATTTACAAGAACTACTCTACTGCATCATTTATTAGTTTAATGTTCCTTAATATGGGGCACAGGTGTAGATACTCAGACATTTACTGCACAGTTAATTAGCCAACTGCACAGTAAATATCTCATAAAGACGTGCCCTGTTGCTGCTGTGTCTGTATGGCAACCCCTCTGTGGTGATTATTTGCATACTGATATTGCTATGCAAGGTTGCATTATGGTGGCTGCACCTCTTATCTGCATACCCACCATTTGTATGCAATTGGTGAAGGAGCAGCACACACTTTGTTTTGCTTGTTTTGCCTGCAACAACAATAACATTTTGAATTTAATATACCAGGGGAATCAGATTTGTGTGCCTTCTAAAATTGTAAGTGCATAAGGGGACTGATGCTATAAAGGAAGGTTGAGTAAGTGTAGCTGAGGTGTCAGTACTCACCATGACTTGTGTTGAAGTCTAAGGTGAAGGGACCCCCCAGCTCAGAAATCATAAGATACAAGAGAGGTTTGAAATTAGAGCTTTCTTGGTGGATATTTTGGTCTCTTACAGACTAAAGTCAAGTGGAGTCATTGCACTGGTCTGGTATCCAAGTTGCAATGGATTCAAAAAGCATGTCATAGTTGAGGGTGCAGCCCAGTTCAAATGCAGACAAGATTCTCTATGAGAGCCTTATAGATAGCTTCCCACTGTCCAGCTTATATGGGAGGATCTCAGCTACATGCCTACTTTATCAAATGGGGGACTTCTCTCTAGCTCTCTCCTGCAGCCATCGGCTGAGGACAAGTGAAACTTGAGGGCTTTTCATTTGAACCCCAAGCCTCCAGGCTTCAGCCTGCACATAGGGTGCCTGCAGATGTATTTGGAAGTATATGAAACTCCAGGCTGAAAAGTCTGGGGAGGAGGATACTCACCAGGTGCAACAACACATATTGTATTTGAATGACTGAGCATTACTCAATCAAACAGATTTGGAACTGATTATTTTGACCTGGAACATGAACACTTTCCCAATAAAAAAGTGGGGGATGGTAAGAATCTTGACCAGAGAAGTGATCCTTGGCCACTTGACCAAAAATCAAGGGGCCCAAACAGCGCAATTTGATCAGTTCATCTCCTGCTTCAGGTATGCTCTTTGGAAAGCTAGGAACCTGTTCACAAATAGACACTCAGACCACACAGTCAAGGACTGCATTAAAATGGGGCTGACTGAAATTTACTGGGACTACAAGAAGTCAGAAAAGGATGAAGGGACAGAGATGGCAGACCTCATATGGTGGAGAGGGGACTGGCATAGATTTTTCAGAGGCAAGCTGACCAAAGAGAACAAGGAAAATGGTGAGGACAGTGGTGATGATGATGACAAATATAATGACAATGAGTGAAAGCCCTGGAATGGTTATGGGTGTGCAGGTGTGGGGCTGTTCAGGCATGCAGTGCAAACTTTGTAACAGGACTGAAACAGTTTAATTGGCAATGTGTGTTTTGGTCTCCCAAGTGAACCACAGTGGTCCCTTGATGGGTTGGCAGAGGTACAGGCATGTGTGTGCATGTGTGTGCATGTGTGTGTGTATGCACATGTGCGCACATGTAGGGAATGGTAAAAAAAAAGGTGGGGGGGTGTTTACCTTGAGGTGTTCAAGACTTTACCTCCAGATGGCTACCACCTAAGAAAGAGAGCCTCAGAGTAAAGCTGGCATTCTGGTCAGATGTACCTTAACTCTGATGACATCCCTGGGCTTAGTAGATATAGAGTTGTTTAATTGTTTGTATTGTTGCTTTTTTGTTTTTTCCTCTGCATCAATAAATTCACCTATTATTGACTGGCAAGTGTTGTGGTCAGTCTGAGGATTGTGTCCAGACAGAGCAAAGGTATAGGTGCTAGTTTCAAATCCAGTCCAACAATTGGCAACTTCACCAGGACACAAGAGTAGTAACCTAACTGATCAGGGAATCTGTTGATGAAGAGTGATCTGTTTTAGAGGGGTTAGCTGAAACTTGTAGTAAGGTAAAGTTATATAGGAAGTAACTAAAGTTATAAGTGTTGTGCAGGAGATGTTGTTTGTTACTGCTAACAAGGAGACTTTGTTTGTCCAGGTCAGGCACAGTAGCGAACATAAGTATATGCTGTAGTCTGCTTGGAATTAAGTAAGAACCTCCTGTTGCATTTACAAAAGGAAGCTAGAAAGCAAAGAAAGTCATCTCTCTGCTAGAAAAGCTGTGTGAATGAACAGGGTCCTTTGACTCTAGGGTCCTTGGGAGAATAATTACAGTCTTCTGTGGAGAAAAGAACAAAAGCAGATATGTATCTGCTGTGAAGTTTGTAAAGTGTAAGTTACCAGTGCAGGACATAGCAAGACAAAGTGTTATACAAGCAGTGCAGCTTCAGAGAAATCAAAGACAATTAGAAAAATGTGAGACAGATACTCTAGGATCCTGTGTGTACCATAAAATAAAGGCAAAGGGCATGGAAAGAAACTAGATATGCTACAAGACATCTGCTCAGGCAGTGGCAGAGAATTTGTGATTAGAAGTGAAGGGAAACTTGGTTCTCCCTCCCGCCTCTCCAGGAATAGTGAAGAGCCTAAAAGAAATAGATTATTACAGGAGTGTAACAGCTTGTTTTAGGAAACATCAAGGTACAGTTGTGTAAACAGAGATCAGTGCCCAGAATTACTTTGAGTTACTTTGAGCAGGGAAAGAGAAGTAAGCTTATCAGAGGCATGTTTTGTTTTTCTCTGCAGAGGCATAGTTTAAAGGTTTCCTTTTTAAGGTAGGAAGAGTTTTCCTGAAGGGATTGTGTATGGCATGTAATTTGTCACCCATGGTCTTTCAGGAAACTTTCTTAGTCCTAAAGTGAAGCATGCTGGGCTGTACAGCTGTAAGAGAGAGAAATTTAATGAATAAATTAGTTTGCAGAGAGCAAAGCAAGAAAGAGCCACTAATGGAAATAGATTGTGAAGCCTGTAGCCCAGAAATGATATGGTTAAAATCTGTTAAGGAAAGGGAAAACTAAAAGTTAAGTAAAACCTAGAAAAAGTGTGAGGATTCTAGAGAGTTGCAAAAAAGAGAAAGAGAAAAAGAAAGATCTAATAAAGGGTCTGCAATGCCCTAAAAGACCAAGTAATCTGGCAGTTCAGAGAAAGGGCACAAAAAAAAAAAATCACTGTTAGAGCTGCCAGAGCTGGGAGCCTACAATCTCAACTGACCCAAGGATGGGGGGAGGGGCAAAAAGCCCAGAAGTCAAAGACTGTGCCCATAAGAAGTAAAGAAGACCAGATCAGGAGAATAAAGAGTTTAATCCTGGGTATAACCTAAAACTGCCACCCTCCTAGGTGTGGTTAGTGTAGTAGAGCTACCTGTAGCAGGGTAGGCTCTGTAAAATGCTACATAATAACCATCCTAGGGAATAGGCAATAGCAATATATAAAGTTCCTTAAAGCCCTAGCTCCCACCTATTTATAGATTATCCTTCATTAACAAAAGGCTAGCAGGAGCTTAATCCAGCAGAAAAACCCTTAGCGCAAGGAAAAAAAGAGATATGTGGCATAGAATGCCCACCACTTTAAGAAGAGGGGACATTTTTGCATGAGTGCCAGCCTGGCTATAAGCCAATCAAAGCCAGCCAGTGTATAAGAAGAATAAACTAACCAAGAGGGGTAGACCCTCCCTTTTTGTCCTTGTGTTTTACAGGATGAAACCACTGCTGAAGCATCATGAAGTTTGCTGGGTACAAGAAAGAAATCAAGCTTAACTGTGTTACGTGTAGTGATTGTGTTTTACTAAGTCTCTAAAATGCTATTATTATAAGTAATTGTGATGTCAACTATGTTAAACTATGAAATGTAAAGCAAAACTTCTTAATAGGCTATGAAATACCTGAAGAGTGGCTACAAAAATGATACATCATGCAAAGCATCATCTCCATGACCTCTCAGAGTTCATCCATGCCAAAGATCAAGGAGGCTACTGAATTTTTAGTTTTATTGTCATCCTTTGTTTCCTTGCCCCCTTGTTTTTGTTTTGTTTGTGTTAAAATTAATGTATTTTAGTTTGTATAGTAGAAATAGTAATGGAATGGAGTTTTATTAATTCCCAGAATTTGTGCAAGGATTAGGAACACAAAGTAAAATAATAGAATCCTAAGGAAAACCAGGGCCTTCCTATGTAGACAGCATACCTAGTTTCCATAGAAAGCTTAAAAAAGTCCTAACCCTTGACATTTATCCAAACTTTTACAGAATGGAGGGGCACTAATACTGCTACAATACCACCAAGCATCCAGTTAATGTTCAGCTGCATATTCATGCCAGTGGAAAAGCAAAGAAAATGTCCCTATGGTACAATCATCCCAGTTCCTGGCTCAGTCCCAGGCTAAAAATTAAGTAGCCTCAGCAGTCTCTCACTCACCACCAGCAATGGGCAAAATGGTTAGTCCTTTGTCCAAGTAACACAAAAGTACTCTCTACCTTGCCAGGCACAAGGGGTACATTGTGTGGAGAGAATGATGTCTTTTGGAGAATCGGCTGGGTTTCTCTTTTGCTGCCTATACTAATTCTGTGAGGGAGTGTTAGGGTGACAATATTTGGATCTTGGGGAGCACTGGATTTGCATCTGAATACAAGGCTTTATTCTGTGTCTCAGCAAAGCTGCTGACCACAAGACAGAATTATATATTAAAAGTAACATTGCAAAATCAAAATGCTTAGACAAGCAGTTTCTTAAAAATAGGGTAGTGTGCAGGATATATGATTCCTTGTGTAAGGAGAGCAAGATGCAGCTCACCAGCTATCCTTAAGAGATAAAGCAGAAGCAAGACCTTAGAGATAGTGCTGAAGTCAGCAAGAAACCACAATTGACTGGGAGAAGCCGAGTTCACGACCTTGAGCATGCGCACTTAGCAAAAAGTTATGTAAATGAATACAATGCATAGGCAATCCCATGCTAATGAAGTAAACAGTAGACACAGGCAGAGCTTGAGATAGGAGGATATATGGGTGAAACAAAGGAGGGGCAAAGGTGGAGTAAATGGTAATGAGCATGAACCAAGGTGTATAAAATGAGAAAAGAACTAATGTTTACTGCAGGCCCCTGGTTTGTTGGTTTTTTGGGACCTTTGCCCGAAGCTGTCTCCACTCTGATTAAAGCTGTTGTGAGCAAATGTGTGGTGGTGTTTGCTCCTTGCTTGCTTTAGCAACTGAGCAATTGGCTCCATGAGCAATTGTATCATTGTCTCCCTAGTGGTTGGGTACCACATAGAGTCAGGGTCTAACACCTTTGATAGGTTCAGTCTGAGGCTATTATCCACTTTTCTAAAGAGCTGAAATCCTTAGCCTACTAGGAGGTAGAAGCCTCTGTTTGCTAGATCCTGAAGGAGCTGATATTGTGTCTAAAAGTGGTACCAGTTCCCCAGCAAATAAACTTGGGCATTGTCACTGCTATCAGGTACCTGGCAAAAGGGCTACAAATGTATCCTAAAGATTAAGGTGATCAAGGTTACAACTACATTCACAGTTGCACCTACTGTATTCTGCAATGTAAAAGTTGAGTTTTGAAGCACAGTTTTTAACTCCTAAAATTCAACCTAAAATACACCATATCACCATCCCCTGTGAGTAGTGCTGGGCTCAGCACTGGGCTGGTGCAGCCCAGACAGCACTGCCCATAGAGGATGGCAGCACACCAGACGAGCACTGAGTCTGGCACCACTTGTAGGGGACAGAGACAGGGCTGGGTTTGGCTGGCATGGCCCCATCCCCTATGAGCTGTACTGCCTGGGCTATGCCAGCCAAGCACTGAGCCCAGCCCTGTCGGCTGAGAGTGTTTCTTCTGAGCATAGAGGCTGGCGGTGCCAGCTTAGTGCTGAGCCCAGTGCCTCTCAGGGGACACGGCTGGGCTTGGCACTTGGCAGTGGCACTCACAGCAGATAGGGCCAGCCTTGGTACTCAGCTGGCATGGCCCCATCCCCTGTGAGTGGTGCTGCCTGGGCCATGCCAACTGAGCAATGAGCCTGGTCCTGTCCCGTGTGAGCAACACTGTGACACTCGTCCACCTACCAGGTGCCCAGCCTTCAGTGAAGGTGTGCAGAGGCTGGAATAAGTTGACCCCATAGTTCTGATCCAAAAAGTTAGGTTGACTTATGCACCAGATCGAAGCAGCAAACAGATCCAGAGCTCCAGATCAGATTACAGCCATCCAAAGTAGTTGGATCTGAAGCCAGCTCGGATCGCTGCCAACTTGCACAGGCCTATAGGATACCCACTTTATATCACTACTTAGTATTTTCCCAGAATATCAGAAAACCTGACTTCAATTTGTCCAAGCCTGAGTGGGTGCAACCCTCCATCCCTCTCCCGCTCTGAATCCTAGTAATTTGGATATTGGTTATTCTAGGATGGAAGTGTTCTCCAGTCTTGCTGTTGAAGTTAAATATAACTTAGCCCTTGATTTTTCTGAAGTAATTTTACACAAGATTCGAAATAACTTACATATAGAACTACATATTGTCTGTCAAGTCATTATTTACTCTCACATAATTTTTATCTACATTGCTGTAAACAGTTTGTGTTTAAATCCTTTAAACAGTTTGATCATTCGATCAGATTTTAGAAACATATCACAGGCCTTATTGCACAGTAATTTTGGGTGGATCCTGGGCTCTTAATGCCTGTATTGTCCTCATGGTAACACATGAAATTGGTTTTAAACACTCATTATGCAACGCCAAGTTACACCACTCCAGGGCAGGAGTCTCTCTGATTCATGCTACCTAGCTTGTGTTGCCCTAAGGTCTAGCCATTCTAGGCTACATCAAAATGTACATCTACCATCTGGCATCCCTCCCCTGACCACTCAAGTATGGCCCACTGCCCCACCTGCCATCCCCAGCACTGCAGATCCTCATTTACTGTCACCCTCCCTGCTTACATGTTGCTGTATGTGCTGTCTATCCTGGGGAGCAGACAGGGAAGGGTCAACCTACCTTCCTAGCCACTGCCACTGCTGTCCTGTGGATGGGCTCAGCACTGAGAAGATCAGTAGCCTGGAACCTGGGGAGCCCTGAAAGCAGAGGGAAAGCCAGGAATCGGTGAGTGAGAAGCAATGATCCTTACCTTTTAGTCCTCCAGGCCTCTGGTGGCCTGAATTGTGACTGTTCCAAACTCAAACTACCACTAATACCAATCAATATTTGTGAGAATCACAGTGTAAGACCCTAAGTCAGCAATAGCCAAATCCAAACAGCTAAGACCTGTGGCACACATCTTACGCTCCATGCACCACTTATAAATGAACTATAAGATCTAAATTGCTCACAGAAGCTATATAATGAGGGGTTTTTTTACAAATAGAAGAAATCAGAATTTGCTTATGGACAACCTATGAACACAAAAGGAGGGTAATTCTGCTGGATAATTAACTAGTCACAAAACTCTGCATTTGAGTGTACATTTTAAACCTCTGAGATTGATGAGTAGAAAGAATATTCAATTATGACAGCAAATGAAAAAGAAACAGACTACCTTAGGACCGAACAAAAAAATTCTTGCTCCAGGACAGTTGCTGCCAACCATTGCAAGATGGCCTTGGGTCTGATCCCATCTGGCAAGGCTTGTGGTATTATGGAAACAAGATAAACTAGAAAGGAAATTGCAAGAGTCTCATCTGTCATGTTTTGTGCAGATGAAGCTCATTTTTCCAAAGGTATCAAGAGACATCGGGAACCTCTGAAAAACTAGGAGGATTTCATAGATTTCATAGACATTAAGGGCAGGAAGGGACCTTGTGAGATCCCTGCCCTGCCAGAGGCAGGAAGTCTGCAGGGATCAAATGATCCCAGCAAGATAAGCATCCAAACACCTTATGAATGAGTCCAGAGTAGGTGCTTCCACCACCTCTGGGGGCAGTCTGTTCCAGACCTTGGACACTTGGACTGTAAAGAAGTTGTTCCTTATATAAAGTCTGAATTGGCCTTCCAGAAGTTTGTGGCCATTAGACCTAGTAATCCCTTGGGGAGCCCTGAATGAATGTTCTCCCAGATCCTGATGCACCTCACTTATATAGGCAGCCACCAAGCCCCCTTTGTGCCCCCCGCAGCCTTCTGTTCACCAGGCTGAAGAGCTCCATGTCCCTCAGCCTCTCCTTGTAAGGCTTGCTCTCTTGGCCTTTGATCATATGGGTGGCTCTGCTTTGGACTCTCTGGAGTTTATCCACATCCCTCCTGAAGTGGGGGCCCACAGCTCTACACAGTATTCCAGCTTCTGCCTCATTAAGGCTGAGTAAAGCAGGAGGATGACATCCCTGGTTTTGCTTGAGATGCATCGGTGGATGCACACCAGAGTTTGGTTTGCTTTGCCAGCCACAGCATTGCATTGGTGGCTCACGTTCATTTTCTGGTCAATCAATACCCCCAAGTCTCTTTTGGTCATAGTGCTAGCGAGCATAGGACCACCAAGCCTATACATATTATGCTGTTTTTTTATTCCAAGATCTTTCCAGGGATGGATGTCAGACTGATAGGTCTGTAATTCCCTGGATTTTCCTTTCTCCCTTTCTTGAAGATCGAGACCACATTGACTCTTTTCCAGTCTTCTGGTACATCACCCAAGCACCACGTGATTTTATAGATCTTGGCCATAGAGCATGCTATGATCTACACCGGCTCTTTTGAGACTCTTGGGTGCAATCTGTCTGGGCCTGTGGATTTATGGATGTCAGCCTCTTGAGGCATTCTCTCACTTTATCTACATCAATTGTGGGTTCATCTCCTGAGCCCTGGATGCTTTTTTTGGATGTTATTTTGCAGAATTCAGTGACTTCACTGGAAATCCCTTTGGGAAAAGTGGAGCCTATGCTGAGTGGATGGACTCCAGTTAAACAAAAAGGCATCAAAGTGCTGTCACATAACATGAAAAATGTGAGAGAGCATACCTTGAACTAAAAGCTGAGGGAAAGCCTACAGGTACAGATGAGCATAGGGGTTAAACTGATGCATCTTTCAGGGGTTAACTGATAAAAAAAATAGATATAAGAACAGGAAAGAGATTGATAGAGCTTATTTGAAACCTAGAGAGGAGAATAAACAGATTCCAAAAATAAGCAGAGCGTATGAAAGTCATCAGGTAGGCAAAGATTAGAAAAGGAAAAAAAACACTTCTATACCAGTGTGAGAAGACTAAGTAGCCAAATGTGGGGACTAGAATGCCTGGCACTCAGTGATAGACGGTGTATCGACATGAGATACTAGCTGTGCAATAGCCTAATAACACTGTGCAGTAGCATGCTGGGCAAAACCCATGCTAATATGCTATTGCACGGTCATATTAAGCTATTGTACAGTTAGCATCTGAAAAAAAAACATGCAGCAGTGCTACTAAGCAGTCTAAGTATTAACCTACTGAACAGTAACTATTTATAAACCCAAAAACATAATCCATAAGTGGGCTGAGATCAATAACTAGGGATAAGAATCAGGTGTCTAATACTAGGGAAGATCCAAGATTAGGGTTAGAAAAAGCCAGAGCCAAGTCAGAAGCCTAGAAAATTAGAAGGAGCAGTGAATACAGGGCTTGCTGGAATACTCTAAGGTGGTGTCAAGGCATGCCTGCAGCCTGAGGTTGCAAATGTGCTTACAACCATGAGCAGCACTTGCAGCCAAATCCAATTCTTCACCTCCGCAGAAAACTAGAGCACATTTTCTAGACAGGCAACAGGGGCAGGTATCATATCTCAAGTGCTTGGCTGAGCTGGGCCTCACTGATCAGAAGCCCTGACAACTAGAGAGGACACAAAAGCAGAGAGAACAGGGGTATTAGGGTATTCAATAACCCCACCTACTCTGGGCAAAGTGACAAACAGGGTGAGACCAATGGTCCCTCCTACTCAGTAGCTTTTGTCTAGTAGAGGGTGCTACCTCTTCTCCCTGAAGAATTTGTAGGCTGGCCAGGCCTGAGAGAAGGATCTCTGACCTGCTGGCTCCTGTGTCCCTGGTTTTGGGACTATACCATCCTCCCCACTCAGGGGGTGGGAAAAGTCTCTCTGCTGCTGCAGCTGTTCCACCTCAAAGGGACACCAACATCATTAGCAGGACCCCTCCAACATCTTATGCTTCAGCAGAACCCCTCTGTTTTCCCCTCCTGTGGCCAATCCTACGCTTCACAGTCCCGCTCTTGTGTTGGTGACCCAGCTGAGCAAGCCAGAAACATGTGTCTGTGTTTGCTTTTTATGTTCATCTTCTAGCACCCCTCACATCTACTGACCAGCCCCAACAGTGCTTTGCACAGCACACCCCGCACAATGAAGCTTGAAAAGGCACTTTAAACCTCCCAAGAAGCAAACCTCTCTCACCCATACAAAAGACAGAGTCCAGGTGATGTGTAGGGGGAGCACAGAGGTGCATGTGTACCCCCTGAAGGTGCCGGTGCACCCCCTGACTGGCCATGCTCACTGCTTAAGTGATAGGCAGGGGGGCAGGTGGGAGCACTGGTGCCCCCCCCACCCCGCAAGCACTGGATGATCACTGCAGTGGCTCCCAAAAGCAGTCACATCCAATCCTGGAAGTAACTGCAGTGATCAGCTGTGGGCATCCCCCAAGGCAGTGAGAGTGGCCGTGGGGGGACTCCCCCCAGTCAGCAGGACTGGTAACTAACATGGGAACAGTTGCCCATGACCAAATCAGTTCACTTATCCACCATCCATTGCCTCCATCGCTACATGCTCATGTCCTGCACAATTCACCATGTCGCCCTCACGTCCCACCCACACACCAAGTGATGGGACCTGCACTGCAAGTGTGTAGCTAGGGCAAGCCAGTGGCTGAGCCTATACTCCACCCTCATCCAACAAATCACTGGAGACTTTAGCTGGCAGTTCCTCCATGGAACCTTTGCCATGGGTGTGTATGTGATGAGATTTTCCAACATCCCAGTCTCCTGCTTCTTCTGTGGGGAGAGGAGACCCTGGCACACATGACTCTTGAGTGCACCAAGCTGCAGCCCTTCCACCTCCACCTCTGGAACCTCTTCCTGTGGTTCTAGATGAATTTTACCCCACACCTTTTTTATTTTTGGACATCCCATCTGTGCCCCTACCAAGCCCTGGGACCTCCTGGTCAACCTCCTCCTGATCCTGGCCAATTGGGCCCTGTACATGACCAGGAAGGAGGCTCTGGCTAGGAAGGTACCCAGGGACTGTGGGGCTTCATTCCTCTCTCTGGTCCACACATGTTTCAGGGCAGAGTACCACTGGGCAGCTTCCACTGGCTCAATAGATGCCTTTGAGGACCAGTGGGCATGGATCGGGGCGAGGGGTGGGGGGGAGCTCTTCTTCGTATCCCCTTCAGGAGCACTCATTTTCCCATTTTGACCTTTGGCCCTCATGTCACTCCTGTTCTTTTTTTACCTTTGTTGCCCCAAGAATTCTTTTGTGCCATCCACCCATTGGCCCTATACAGCCGGGTGGGCCACAGGGCCTACAATAGTTGGGTGATACAAATCGTGAGGAGCTTCTTAGGCCCAGAGAGTTTACATATGGGGACACTACCCACCCTGCCAATCAGCCCTGACTTAGAGTGACCCCTGCATCCTATACCTACTGCATCAGTCTGGCAATGGGGCTGTTGCCTGGCTGCGACCTGCTTCCACCAGCAAGAGCATCTTACCTTTGGACCTACAACCCCATGTCTGCATGCCTGCCAGACCTGGACAGAGATTGCACAGCCATTAGGGCTGTGGCGTGGACACTGCAGCAGAGCTACCTGCACCTCTGGGCCATCTGCCAGTGGGCTGTGTCTGTACAGTGTGCCTTCATGCAACATTGCTACCATGTGTGCCCCTGCCCTGTCATCTGAACAGCTATTGTTTGGAAGATGTGCTCAGTATGGTGGCCTACTTTAACCTGTCAAAGTATGTCCTCCAGGCCCAAAATGGCAAGGAGGTCAGCCACCTTGTTTTCCCTCTAGTTGGTTCACTGGTGCCAGCCCTGTGCAAGCTCCTCTGCCTGGATCCTGACACTTGCCTCACTCACAGGAATCCTGGTGTTTCCTGATTAAAAATAGCAATGCCTCTGTTAAAATTCCCAAGTTCACTCTTTAAAATACACATACTGGAGAAGAAGCTCCTGCAGGAAAGGAAAGAAAGGCTCTGTCACAGTTTGGCTGCCTGGGATGCTGCTACTGCTACTGTGTTGCTTGCTAAGTTATTTTCTTACCTGTTGTCATTTAAAATGGTGGGCTGAACTGAGGCTGCAGGGGAGGAGGAGACTTCACTGGGGTGCACTACCATGTTGTGTAGAGGCCCCAGTGCTAGTGAGGGCATCCGTCAATGCACACACAGTGTCACCCATGTCATGAGTTTTGCTTGTCAGCAACCTGAGGTGCAGCTTCCCAGAAACCCCTGTACCTATTGCCTTGAATCTTGGCAGGCTTTGTGGCCTCAGCAGGGGCTACTATTCCTGCAGTCTCCATCCCCCTGTGCCTTCACACAAACACATGACATGAGTTTTGCTTTCAAGACTTTGAGGTGCAGTTTCCCAGAAACCCCTTCATTTATCTCCTTTAAACTTGGCAAGCTGTATGGCCTCAGAAGGGGATACCACACCTGCAAGTTTCATCTGAATCAGGCAAGCAATGACAAAGTTATAGGCAATTTTTTGCTTCACTATCATAGCCTATGGACCAAACATTGAAACAGCTTTGAAACAGCAAAACAGCTTTGATGAAACAAAACAGAAGAGTGGTTTCAAAGTTAAACAAAACTTGAAATGAAACACCATCCTGTCTGAACATCAAAATGGAAATTGAAATGGACCGGTGCTGTTTTGCACAGCCCTATCTCCCATGTTGTTTTTCCTCTCAGCACAAAGAGCTCCTTTCACTAGCACACCCAGGCCCAGTTGCTAATTCCCCATACTACTTCTCTCTTTGCTCCCAGCAATAAGTCCTTGACTCCAGCTTTGCCCAGATTAAACTAATTCTCCGTCTTCGGTGCAGAGCTCATATATCCCTTGGCCCCTTCTCTTTCTAAACTGGGAGTATCAACTGCTTATTATCTGGGGCTCAGAAACTTTTTAACTCCACTTCCTAGTGACCCCTATTGCACAGCTATATTTCATTAGCTCTGGATTTACACTAATGGAAATGAGATCACTCAGGCCCAAGGGCAGCATGCAACCAGACCAGTACTTAAAATTCACCACATTTGGTCTAGGTTCTCCCTTCAGAGGATGTAGAAGTAACAGTAAGCAGTTGGCAGCATATCTGTTGCTATAGCAACGAATTGCTGACAGGATCTGAGACTGGCCAGATTGATGGTGAGGAGATCCACTGTTAGTGGGAAATGTATTTTGAAGTCATTTTTCTTCCCTTTCAGGACAGTAAAAAATCCAGCCAAAGCCATAGTCACTTTGCAGCCTTGACATCCAGGATTTACAGCTAGGGGTTTTTTTTAGGTATTCCACAATTTTGGATCTACCTCCATCTGGCAACATATTGCTTACATGCAGGTAGTATAATTGGAAAATCCAATAACTATTTTAATAAGATGATTGGATCTTAATCAAGCCATTGACTATACCCACAATCCCTCCCTCCCCTCAACCACGTGATCCATATCTTTCATATGAATTCAGAGGAAACGGGCAAATTTCAGGATATCAGGTGATATTTGGTGGGCTCCAGAAAAATCTGTTCTTTTTTGAGTTGGACTGTGGAAGCCAAACATGGACAGAATTTGCATCACAATGAGCAACAGTTTCTGGCATTTTGGAGAATATCAGGAAGCATAATTCTGCCCACAATCAGTCTTAATCAGTATAGTTCTGCCATCTCACTGGCTTTCATTATGACTCCGCATTTGGAATCCTTTGTCCCCCCAAAAAATACATATAAGAGCAACTATGGCATTATATAGCTAATTAGTTTCTCTTACAGTGATATACACTGAATTGGACTTGTCCTGGATAGTCAGAGTGCAGTAATACATACTTACTGGTATGTGTATGCTTCAGGTGCCCCTTAAGGCATATCTAAAGAGGAAAGGGCTGTGCCAGGACTGGGCTTATCTGGGGACACTGACAGTGGCAAAAGGGAAGAGGCAAGTAGTTCGCCTCTCCTTGCCCCATCCTCTGAGATCAGCTACGGGGAAGGGGATCGCCCTCCTATCACCACTGCCGCCTTCTCTGTCCCAGACTGAGCCCAGCACACATGCAGTCAGGTGGGATGGACAGGCAGAGGTGACATGTAGGGATGCATAGGGGAGCACGAGAATGCTGGTGCACCCCTGCCAGGCTGTGCTCCCTGTGTAGCTGGCAGGCAGGGGGGGCAGGCGGGAGCACCAGTGTCCCTACTGCAAGTGTCAGCCAGGGTACAGGGCTGCCATGTGGACAGGAATAGTTCTGATACTTCTCCAACCCCCAGAACAGTGAGGAAATCAACAGCAGCAGGTAGCGGAGGGGGAAAGAAGGAATGGGAGATTTTCACCTTTTTTAAAAGCTAAAATATCCCCAGAAGTGCTCATGGTGTGGTCCAGTCCTAAAGGGAGGGGTTCAGTTGTGCCACTGTACCCCCGTGCCTCTGTCCCTGGTTACATCTCCACCTCATAAATCTTAAATTTTTAGCAAAAGCCATGGCAGCCCAGGATATTACTCTGGAGGTCCCTCCTTCAGACTCCAGCATGCCAGGCAGGATTGATGTTATAACACTCAATGGTACATAGGTTTGTACATTGTTCTCAAGTGAGACGTTTGTCTGAAATATGTTTGGTACTCGGTTCTTGATGTATATGCTACTATTGCTTTTATATATATATATTTTTTTTACTTACTATGTAGTCCCTTACTATATTTACTCTACACAAAAACACAGCCTACTTTTAGTGTGAGTTATTTTGATTACAGAGTAAAAAACCCACCACCAACACCAAAAGAAAAAGAAACAGTAGTAAAATCTCTATAAAATAATGTGTGCTTCTGTAGCCTGTTGAGGTAACTCAGCCTTGTGAAATGGCAACTCCCTCCACCAGACAGCAAAGTGCTGGTGAGGGCAATTACACTGCTGAAAGTCATGCTTCTTGGAAGACAAAATTATAACAGTAAATTGAACCTCCCAGGACTCTGACAAACTTATGCCCATTTTTGAATGGTCAAAATACAAGGATTTGTGTAACCACCAAAGAACTATTAATTAATACCTGAAGAGTTTTATAATCCCTACTGTGTTTGGATTTTTGGACTCATGTCCCTGGGGGTTTGGACCTGATAATCCTTGAGATGCCTTCCAACCCTATGGTTCTGTTATTCCAATTCAAAAGTAATTGCAATCAGCACTTCAGTCATCCACTAGGTGAAACAGAATTCTACCTCAAGAACCTATGGGAGAGCAGAAACCTGAACCAACTCTCAGCCCTATATAAAATGACCTATATATCACATAAGGATGTTTCCTCCTGGGCACTCAACAGAACCTATCATTTTTGGAAACCTGAGTGTCAGGCTTTTTGTAGATCCTCAAGCCTCCTTCCAACTAGAAACATCACGCAGAAAAACTAAAGGGCCATTGAATGGAAAAGTGGACCAGAGACTCCTGGAAAAAGTATTTTGGAGTCTCTGGAGATCCCTGTAAGCCACTCCATTCATGTACCATAAAATTAATTGTACTTAGATGATTTTTAAAACTGAAATGAAATTGTCATCTCTCATGTTTTCATACTGGAAGACAAGAGATATTGGCAGGTGAGACCACAGAGACAAGAGATATCTGAGGTGCATTTATGAGAGTGAGACCCTGCCCCATGTTCTGTGCAGCTACAAGCCTCAAATGAGAGCCTGGCAACTCTCCCACAATGCTGTCTGGGACCAACTGGTAAAGACCATCTCAGTGTTAGTCAGGATGGTAACTGAACCATGTTGCTTCAAGCTGTGACAACAATCTGTGTTCAGACATTGCGGTAATAGATGACAGTAATAAAAAGTTCTGATGATCAATGTGACTATCCTGTTTGAAAGTGGGTAGCAAGCTTTCACCAAAGCCCAGAAGAGAATGCTGTCCAAGCACAGGCCATAGGCTGAGACCTTGAGGAAAAAGGAGTATGATGTGATGGTGCAGGTTCTGATCATGGGGGTGCTTTGAGCACAGGACCTGAGCAGTGAAAACATCCTGCGACCCTGTGGAGTAGCCCACTACTACTCAAAACGATGAGGTACCTCATGGTACCTGATACCATGCTATGGTCAGGAGAGGTCTACACTGAGCATATCACAGACTATTGCCACTATAATGACCACCAGCTGAGACAATTTGTCAAAATCAAGACTGTTACCTCTCAGCTCCATGTTCTTGGGGAACCCTGGCAGAGTACGCAGCCTGTCTGACTCACAAAGAACTCTCCCCCTCCCCACCTCTGCCAGAACATGAACTGATTAGAGGGAGGACTTACAGAAGGCAAAGAAGATGCAGTGGGAGACGCATCCAAAGCCCTCCAGACGAGGGTGACAAGAATGAAGCAATTCCCCAGGTCTCATCTGCATCCAAGATGGAACCAGATGACAACTCATTTAAAAGGGAGATGGGACAGGCGTGCACCTTCATGAGCATTCAGGATGGAGAACAGAGATTCCAAGGCAAGGATCGCACTGAATTCTGGGATTAGAAAAACAAGGGAGCACTGCATGATGGGGAATCCTTGCTCCAAATGCTAATCAACCCACATCTACCCGCTCAGCATTTATCAGACCAGTTCTAGTAATAACTCCTCTGTTGGTATTCAAAACACTGAATCTTCTGGCTGTATTGTGAGCTCCCTCAGAGTAATGCCACCCATAGCCAGGAGTGATCAATTCCTATTATCCAGGACATGAACTATTGTTTACCCCTAAACAAACCTAGTGTTCTCCCTTGAGCCATTGTTAGTTCTCTACAAAAACCCCTACCCAAGCTCAAATGTCTGTCCTGGTGCTTGGATCCAAAACCTGCACCAGTTCCACTCCTTTTCTGCCTGGAATCCCTGCATTGATCATGCTGAGAAATCTTCCTGTCTGTCAGATCCAGCAACACCTGGGAACCTTGAATGGTTCAAACTTCACTGAGTGGTGATCTCCCAACTCTCTCTCTCTCTCTCTTTCTCTTGGATTCCAGGAACCTGACTTTTATTCTCTTACTCCAGGCTCAGCTTTCTAAACCTGACTTTTGCTAATCAAACTCAAGCTATACTTCCCCAAAACCCTAACTGGACCTATGTAATATTCTAACTGTTTAGTTGTCTCTCTGTTCTATGACTATTATTACTGGCATCATCATAAGTTCATATACCTGGCAATAAATAGCTTTTATGGCCAAGCTGTTGCTATACATTTTCTATGAACTTCACCTACTCTTTTTTCCTCTTGACCTCCACATTTGCTCTGCAGCAACGCTTCTTTTAATTACGCCAAAGATCCCTGTATTGCCAAAAACCACAGCGGGATCTGCTCCTCAAGGGGGTTACTACTAGGACAGTTAGGGCAAAAGATTGGGAGGTGCTGAGTTTGAGACACATAAGGGGATCGGCTTGTACAGGCTGATTGACCCAGTTTGGCTCAGACATGCCCTAATGAACTGAATGCTGGCTCGTGAGGGTGTCAGCTGGACACCCAGCCAGATTCAGAGGTATTCTGTTTAACTGTGTGCTTGTGTCTGACTGCATTTTGTTGTTACCTTAATGGACTGATTCCTGGCATATGAGGGTGTCAGCCTGTCCATGCTAATCAACCCATCTGGGTCAGGCATGTCACATGAATCTGTGTGTGTGTGTGTGTGTGTGTGTGTGTGTGTGTGTGTGTGTGCATTTGGCTGATTTGCTGTCTGGAGGAACCCAGCTCCATTGAAACTGAGTCCTCCAAGGTAGCTCCACTGGGGGTGAAAGATACAACTCTCTATAGAAACACAAGCAGCACATTGACAGAATTACAGAGACCCCCAGAAATGTACCCCTAATAAATGAGCACACCCCAAAACGATGGGCAAATCTGGTAACAAATTGGTGGAGAATGGCGGGCAGCATGTGACCCTCATCAAGAGGTAATTGTTGAGTAGTTGCTGCAGAGTGGGAAAACTGAGGTGCAAACCTCAGAATGCTTTCTCTGTCTTCTTTTATATCAGAACAATCTCCTTTAGCAAGGTCCCTCTCTCATAGAGTATTTTGTAACCTTCTGTAACTTTTTAAGCTAAGAATCGTGCTTAGAATAACTTTAAGAAAGTTTCATAAAGAGTTAGGAGTTATACTTTAGCACTAAGATTTTAGAGCAATATTGTGTCTGTGATAAAGATGTGAGTAACTGTGAAAGAGGCTTTTGGTAGTGTGGTGAGGGAAGTTGAGATGGCTGGAAAAACTCCCTTAGCTGCTCACCTGGGACAGGAGAAAAACAGCAGGTTAGAGAGATGGGTAATGAAGAAGGGGGAATGTCCCTGGGAAAGGGGGTGCTTCAAGGGTGAGAATCTCCTGACTGAAGTGGTCTGGGCTTTGAACGGTATTGCACAACATTAAGTCATGTGGTAGTTGCTGCATGGACATTATTCTATGCATGTTTGGAAATGGTTGAGATGTTAAAAGGGAGGCAAGAACTGAAGCTGCAGAAAAAACAGTTACAACAGCATTTGAATGAATGTGAGACAGATGGAGATGACTTTATAGCAGAAAATCTTAAAATGGTGACTTTACTTAGAGATATGTAAGAGAAGAAAGACAAGACAAGCAGGACTGCAGAGCAGTATAGGGAAGAGTTGGCGCACACACAAAAGTATTGTTAGCAGAAGCAAGAGCAGCAACTAATTTCCTGGCAGATGAGACCAAAGCAGCAAAGGCAGCAGCAAGTCATCAGAAGTGTGAGGCAGAGATTAGTAAACTGCATGCCTAACTTAGTGCCCGTAAGGGGGTGGTAGCAGTTGTAAGGTTAAGAGAGGAATGTGACTTTGAGTCCCCTGGGAAAATAGAGATACCCCCTGATGCAGTCCCAAAAACCCATTCAACCCTGATTGGCCCCACACGTATAATGTTGCCCCTGTTTCCACAGGAGAGATTAAACGCCTAGCTGCAGGAGAGGATCTTCCCGCAACAGAGATGGTCACTGATGTAGTGAGATGTTCTCCTAGTCCAGCCAAGGCTATTACTGAGAGACTGGGGCCACTGAACCATGGCACTGCTGTTGTGTGGTTGGCTCACATTTGTCATATATAGCCCTCTGCTGATGGCATGGACTCAACCCTATTGGTTCAGTTATGTGCCTCTCCTTGTGATGCAGATGCTTTGGACATAGGCATAGGTTCTTGGGAGCGGGCTGCTGCTGGACCCCAGGAATGGATGATAAGTGTTCTTAAAATATTACTGCTTGCTTCTTCCCTTAAGAAACTGTATATAATGGAAGAGTAGAAATCAGGAGAAGCCCCAGAAGCTTACCTAATTTGAAATAAAATGTTGGCAGCTCTCTCTGATTCATTACCCCCAGACAGAAGAGAACGGGGTTATCACTTTCCATTATCAGGGACCCAAATTGGTACAGAGCACCTATGCCGGGTTAAATTCCCAGACAAAAATGACCATGGGGGTAGTGGATTTAGAAAACCTAACCTGGAATGAACTAGTGGCAAAAATCCGACAGGCAGGTGTTTTAAAATGACAAGCAGGCAAAAAGATTACATCAGAGCCCATGTAGTCTATCACCTTTGCAAATAATGGTCCTCACTCTGCCAGTCGCCCTCCCAACTCTATCCCCCACACCTCTCAAAATTGTGGGCAGCAACAGCCCAAGGAGACTCTTAGGAGAATGATTTGGAAGGAACTGGTGAATTTAGGGGAGAATATGGGAAAATATGATCACCAGCACATTAGTGTCCTGATCAATGCTCTGTCTCAGGCCATGCAGAGAGCAGAGTTAATGCATGGGGGACTCCCTAGGGCCACTGCCCCTGTACAGAATGCATCCCCCATGCCCACTCCCTGTCAATGCCAGACCCCTGCCTCCTCTCCCCAGCTGATCACAAGACTTCAGTGTGATGTATGGGACAGACCCACTGTAAAGGCTACAGTGGGGAACCCAGGGATGTTAGCCCAACTGCTAGTGGACACCAGAGCATTGGTGAATATTATAAGTCCCCAGTGGATTTCTGGAGGGAGACCCACCACTAAACAGGTCCAGCTCAGCAGCTGTGGGAGAGAAAGCCAGGAAGCTCAGGACTTGCAGGCTAATGCTTTCATGACTATACCCTCCATTCTTCATGTTGGTATAAGTTTGGGAGATAACAATATGCCTTCAGCCAAACTCCCCAAGGTTTCCATTCTTCTCCTACTATTTGTCATGCCCATGTCACTAAAATGTTGGGGCATTCTCACCCTAAACACCACTCACACATCATTTCATATGTGGATGACATTTTGATACACACCTCCACTTCAGAAATGAATACAGGAATCATTAGGGAGGTACAGACTATTGTGCAGGAAACTGGATTTAAGGGAAATAGAGAAAAGGCTCAGTTAGTGCAGCAACAAGTGAAATACTTGAGTGTATATCTTGGGAGGAGGGCAGGACTCCAGATCAGCAAAGGCTAGAAACAATAGGAAAGCGGCCTGTGCCCACAGACACACGCTCCTTGCAAGCTCTCTTGGGAACTTTTAATTTCTCCAGAGAGTTCTTTGAAATGTTCTCTGAGAAAGCCAAGCCTCTGTACCAATTATTAAAGAAAAACAGGATTTGGGGATGGGGATCAGACCAACAGTCTGCCCTGTCAGCCTTGAAACAAGATGCGGCTAGTGCTCCTGCCCTGGCTTATCCAGATCCTGCCCTACCCTTTGTGATTCAGAGCCTCACAGAGACAGCATCCTCAGAGACAAGCATCAGAGCCGCTCTTAATCAGACACAATGCAACAACTTCAGAGTCATTGCATATGCCTCCAGGCTCCTGGATCAAACAGAGCAAGGCTTCATCCCCTGTGAAAAGGAGTGTCTTGCCTTGGTCTAGAGCCTAATGCATTGGGAATTTAACATTATAAACAGTCTTCTTTATCCTGCTGGCCACCCTTCTTGGCTAGCAAGGAGGAATGGCTTTGAGCGGTTGGAAAATACACATCAGATAGGCTTGTCAGTGCCTACCCCGATGTTGAGGCAAGAAAAGGCCAGAGAAGTCCTCAACTTGTTATGGCCACCCTCTCGTAGATCAATGCTCCACTTTTACCCTGCAATGTGATCCCAGCTTCTCCCAGTATATATGGGGGGAGTGTGGGAGTTTTGTTCTTCTCTTCTCTGCCCCCTTACAGGTCCCAAAAATAAAAAATGACATCCCACAGCTGCACCAGAACCCTGCTGCTCCTAAGTGTCTCAGGTCTGATGCTGCCCAGGCTCTATGCTGAACCTACGATATGCCTGAACCCCTGGAGGTGTTTGCCAGCAGAAGTCCAGGAAGTGAAATTGCTGTGCCACATGCACGGCCTCTTTGTGAATGGGAGCTACTTCCGGGCCATACAGCATCATTACCAGTTCTATGCTGCTAGCAATGCCTTGGGCTGCCCCTGGGAAAGTTTTGCCAATTGCACGTGGAGTGCCACAGGGGAGCCCCTCAAGTTTTGTTATGGAACTAAGGCCACCCCAGACTCCACTCCATTCTTCTGTAAGCTGTTGTGGAATCCAGAGGGACATGTGCCCTCAAAAGCAACCAGTGACAGCATCCCGAGTGGCAGGCACAGCGGAGGGTGCACAGTGGCCCTGGTTCCTCTACTGTTTGGGAAGTGACTATGCCCCTACGTGTCATTATTGTCATTGGGACCCAGGTGCCTCCCCTACCAGGAGATTAACTGCTGTTGTCTCTGATCACACCAGCAGGCAAGAATATTACATGGTTTCTCATGAACTGTGAGCCGCTGTACTGGACATTAGCTGGACATGACCTGATCCATCAGGGTCCCACAGGCTGGGAAGTTCCACTAAAGGGCACACCCTGTGACAAGCTCATGCCCACAATTTGGTTTAAATTTTATGGGCACATTGCCATTTCAGAGGGATTCTATGAGCCAGGAATGTACAGGGTGGAATTGGGCCAACAACAAAATGTGAACATAAATTCACATAGACTGTTTACTGTTCTTAAACATTCTCCACCATAGCAACTATATGATGGATGTTAAAGCCATTGCCTGAGAATGTCTTACATTGTAAGAAATCTTTATCAATATGGTTACCATGCATGGGGTCATGTCTCTTCTTTCTGTAGCACTGCAGTGAAAATTCTTACACACTGTGCATAAGGCCAGCATAGGTTGCATGAAACTTCATGTCCTAGGGTGCATCACCATACCTAGTGATTATGTAGCCACAATATGCAGGGTACTATACTTTTAAAAATATATATTTATTGTTGACCTCTTCCTTTTATACCAACTCTGTGATATTTTCTGAAATGTTTAAGAGCATTAAAAAGTTTTCACTCTCACCTCACAAAACCAAGCTTAGAACTATCAGTATTTTCTTGTGGTCATATGTAAGTAGTGAGAAAATGTGTTTTTATTAGATCACAGAACCATAAAATCATAGAAAATTAGGGTTGGAAGGGACCCTCTGGAGGTCATCTAGTCCAATCCCCTGCCAAAAGGAGGACCATCTCCAAGCTACGGTTTTGTCAAGCCAAGCCTTAAAAACTTCCAGTGATGGAGATCCCACTACCTTTCTAGGTAACCTGTACCAGTGCTTCATCACCCTCTTAGTGAGCAGGTTTTTCCTAATATCCAACTGTGGAAAAGACTTATTCCTGCTGGGAGAGGAGTGGAGCCAGTGGGAAGCCGTGCCGGAAATGGAGTGTGATGAAAGTGAAACCACAGTGGGCAAAGATGCCGCGGTAAAAAGAAAAGAGAAAAAACTGGCTAAGCCGGAAGGAGCCGGGACAAGTTCCCACATCAGTGTGGGCATACTTTGTGGCAGCATGCCAGGGCCACTTGTTTGCCCAGACCACTGGAGCCAGGATAAAAGGCCTGGCGGGAGACCAGATGGGAGGACTGGAAGTGAGGTCCACGACCAGCCCAGAGTAGCCAGATCTGGAAACTGGTCCCAGTGCAGGGACCTGATATCTTCCCCAGGAAGGGGCTTTTGCAAGGTTTAAGGGCCATAGAGGGCCCAAGGACTTACCTTCAGAGTCCTCGTGCATACCAGACATCCTCAGCATGGATCGGATCCCAGCAGGACCAAGTAGGATGAGGATCAATAAATGACTGACCTATGGCAAGTCCACAGCCCAAGCAGGGAGCAAGATGCCAGAGGACAAGATGACACTGGATTAGGAAGACACATAGATGAGGCAAAGGGGCAGTAGGGAGCACTCGGGCCAAACAACATCCTGATCCTACTGCCATAAATTTAAAGGGCCGAAGCACCAAGGTGCACAATATACCAATTCTGATGGTTCAGGCAATGACATCTTTGGTCGGCGTTAGGCAGGGTGTAGGGGAGGCGGAGCCCCAAGCAGGAAGAACACCTGGGACGAACCAAAGGAAGGCACCAGAAGGGACAGGACAGACCATCTTCCTCCCAAATAAAACTATTTTTCCACCAAAGACATGGCAGGAGAGACCCCTGGGAGACCGACCTAAGTCACCCTACTAGCAGACCTGTTTCTTCTCTAAAGCAATGGCAAAGTTAGAGAAGACCCCACATACTTGGTGCACAGGTGAACAGCACAGGAGGTTACACCAACTTAAACTTCTGTTGCTGCAACTTGAGACCACTTATTCTTGTTTTGTTATCTGTCACCACTGAGAACAGTCTAGATCCATCCTCTTTGGAACCAACCTTGGGATAGTTAAAGGTTGCTATCAAATCCCCCCTCAGTCTTCTCTTCTGCAGACTTAATAAGCCTGTTTCCCTAAGCCTCTCCTCATAAGTCATGTGCCTCAGTCCCCTCACCATTTTTGTTGCCCTCCGCTGGACTGTCTCCAACTAATCCACATCCTCTCTATAGTGGGAGGCCCAAAACTGGGCATAGTACTCCATATATGACCTTATCAGTGCTGCATAGAGCAGAATAATTACTTTCCTCAATCTGCTGGGAATGCTCCTAGTAATGTAGCCCAGTATGCTATAAGCCTTCTTGGCAATAAGGGCACACCATTGGCTCATATTTAGGATCTTGTCCCCTGTAACCCCCACGTCCTATTCTGCAAAGCTGCTGCTTAGCCGGTTGGTTCCAAGCCTGTAGTGGTACATGGGATTCTTCCATCCTAAATACAGGACTTCTCAATTGGCCTTGTTGAACTTCATGAGGTTTCTTTTGGCCCAATCATCCAATTTGTCTAGGTCATTCTGAATCCTAGCTCTACTTTCCAACATCTCCAATCCTCCTCTCAGCTTGTTTTCATGTACAAACTTATAAGGGCACACTCCATCCCATCTTCAAGATTGTTAAGGTATTGAACAAAATGAGCCCCATGACCAACCCCTGGGGAATTCATTTGATACTGGCTGTCAACTAGATATCAAGATCAGTATGCATTGAGCCCAATGATCCAGCCAGCTTTCTATCCACCTTACAGTCCATTCATCTAATCCATACATTTTAAACTCGATTGCAGGAATACTGTCAGAGACTGTATCACACACCTTTTCCTGCATCTAATGGGGTTTTTTTGCATCTGCGGAGCCCATCATCTCATCGTAGAAGGCCATCAAGTTATTCAGGTATGAGCTGACCTTTCTGAATCCATGCTGATGGTTGCTAATCACTTTCTCCTCCTCCAAATGCTTAAAAATGGAAAGCTTAAGGACCTGTTCCATGATTGTTCCAGGAACTGAAGTGAGGCTGACCTCTCTATAGTTCCCTGGGGCCTCCTTCCTTTTCTTAAATACGAGAAGAATACTTTCCCTTTTCCAAGCATATAGAACTTCTTCCAATCACCATGTGTTTTCAAAGATTATGGACATTGGCATTTAATTAGCCAACTCACTCAGCACCCTCAGGTACATTGCTCTATGGACTTGTATATGTCCAGAGTTTCTAAAACTTCATAGACTTCTTAGACTTCATAGACATTAGGGCTGGAAGGGACCTTGGAAGATCTTCAAGTCCAGCTCCCTGACCCCGGGGCAGGAGTCAGAAGGGGTCATAGGATCCCAGCAACATAAACATCCAAATGTCTCTTGAAGGCATTCAAAGTAGGTGCTTGAACCACCTCCAACAACAGTCTATTCCAAACCTTGGGGGCTCGGACAGTAAAGAAGTTTTTCCTTATGTCCAGCCCGAAATGGTCATGAAGGAGTTTGTGACCATTCGACCTTGTTAGCCCTTAGGGCACTCTGGTAAACAGATGTTCCCCCAGATCCTGCTGAGCACCCCTTATAAACTTATAGGCAGCCACCAGATCACCCCTGAACCTGCGCTTTTCCAGGCTGAAGAGTCCCATAGCTCTCAGCCGATCATCATAAGGTGTGTTTTCCTGACCTCTGTTCATGCATGTGGCTCTTCCCTCAAGCTTTTCCATATCCTTTTTTAATTCTGGAGCCCAAAACTGGGCACAGTTCTCCAGCTGTGGCCTCACCAAGGCTGAGTACAACAGGTGAATGACATCCTGGGATTTGCTTGAGAAACATCTATGGATACAAGCCAGGATTTTGCTTTCTTTACTAGCTGCAGCATCACATTGATGGTTCATGTATCTTGTGTTCAATCATGACCCTCAAGTCCCTTTTGTCCATAGTGCTAGTCAGTGTAGCACTGCTAAACGTATAAGCATACTGCAGGTTTTTCTTCCCAAGGTGGAGAACCTTGCATTTTTTGGTGTTAAACACCATCAGATTCTCATCCACCCTTTTCCTAAGCCCGCCAAGGTCAGCGTGGATCATCCTCCTGTCCTCAGGTGTGGATGCTTTACCCCAAAGTTTGGTGTAATCAGCAAACTTGGCAGTCTTCTTCTGATATCAAAGTCTACATCATTAATGAAAATGTTGAAGAGTATGGGATCAAGGCCAGAGCCTTGAGGGACCCCACTGGTCATGGTGTACCACGACAATTGACTTCCATCAACCACCATACTCTGGGTCCAACCACAGAGCCAATTCCCCAGCCTGCAGATTGTGGTGAAGCCAAGGCCACAGTTAGCCAGTTTTGCCAAGAGTATACCAGACCGAAGACTTTTTAAAAGTCAAGATATATGACATCAATCTCTTCTCCCTTGCCCAGGTGATAGGTCATTTGGTCATAAAAGGAAATTAGATTGGTCAAGCAACACCTATCAAGAACAAACTCCTGCTGGCTATCCCTCAGGAAGTTGTCATTGGCCAGTCTGTTAAGAATGGTCTCTTTGATAATCTTTTCTAATACCTTCCCCAGGATAGAGGTCAGGATGATGGGCCTGTAGTTTGCCAGATTGACTTTCCTCCCTTTCTTGAAGATAGGCACCACATTGGCCTTCTTCCAATCTTTGGGCACTTCACCAGAGCACCAGGAGTTCTCCAAGATCCATGCCAGGGGCTGGGCTATGATGCTTGCCATATCCTTGGGTACCCTGGGGTCTAAACTGTCAGGGCCAGCTGACTTGAAGGTATCCAGCCTCTCAAGGTGGGCACCTTGGGTAGGAGGTCTGTAGTAGACTCACACCATTGTGTCCCCTGTGCTGTGTTCCCCATGGATTTTAACCCAGAGTGTCTCCAGTCTTCCACTCTGGGCACCAACGTCAGCTTGCAGGGACGAGTAGCTTTCCTTGACATAGAGAGTTACACCCCTCCCCCTTTTGTCCACTCAGTCTCTACTGTACAGTGTATAGCTGTCTATACCTGTGGCCCAGTCATGGGTGGAGTCCCACCAGGTCTCCGTTATCCCTATAACATCAGAATTATTTGTATTAAGCAGGAGGACAAGTTCCTCCTGTTTATTCCCCAAGCTCCTGGCATTTGTGTACAGGCATGCAAGTGTCCCTTTGGGGGCCCTTGCCTTGCCTACAAATTGTTCCAGGGCTGGGGCAGGGGTAGGCTATCTTAAGTGCCTTGGCCTGCTGGCTTTGCAAAGGTTGCTCAGTGGGCCAGCAGTGGCGGTAATCCCCCCATCCCCCGGCAGGCTTAGTTTAAAGCCCGGTGGAGCAGGTCAGCCAGTCTGGCTGAGAAGAGCCTCCTCCCCAGCAGAGAGAGGTGGAGGCCGTCCCTTCCCAGCAGCTCACTGCTTCTCTCACCAAAGAGCAGAATGTGGTCATGGAAGCCAAAGACTTCACAATAACACCAATGCTGCAGTCTTTGGTTTACTACCTCGATCCTCCTCTCCCTCCTTAGCCCATAGCCTGAAACTGGGAGGATCAAGAAAAACACCACCTGCACCCGCAACCCCTTAAGGCCTATTCCCAAATCCCTGTAGCACTTCAAGACCCAGCTGGTATTGCTTCGAGCCACGTCTTTCATGCCCACATGGATAAGGAGCATAGGGTAGTGGTCAGTGGGCTGGAGGAGCTTAAGGATCCTCTCTGCAATGTCTCAGATATGGGGTCCTAGGAAGCAGCAGACATCCCTGGCTAAGGGATCGGGGTGGAAGATTGCCCCCTCAGTCCTGCTCAGGATGGAGTCTCCCATTACAAACACTTTGTGTTTTGTCTTAGGGAGAGCAAAGGCGGTAGCTACAGTTGAGCCTGTGTGGCCTGCAGGAGCTGGCAGCTTAGCAGGCTCTGCTGGGCCTGCAAGAGGTTCATACCTGTTGCAAAGCTCCAGCTTGGCAGGGACTTTAGTGCTGCAGGCCTTGGGGCCCTTGACCACCTTGGTACAACCCCTTGGATGGACAGAATGGGAGTTCTCCGAGTCCTCCCTTGTCCTGGAAGATGACCTTGGTCTATCCTCCACCTCCAGGGGGTGAAGGACCTGGCAGTAGGAGTTGATCTCCTGCTCACCATCCCTGATAGCATGCAGTCTCTGGACTAGATCTCTTCTAGCTGGTGCACCAGAGCCCCCAAAAGGGAGCAAACCTCACAAGGGGCGGTGGCCATGCTCCCAGACCCCAAGATCCAGAGGCTCCATCTGTGTGGAGCCCAGAACCATGGGTTCTGTCTAGGTGGAGACCTCTGAGGTGCCAGAGGGGGAGGCCACAGACTCCAAGGGGACCCTCGGGGTGTGGCCCATGCCCGCATGATGCCACTGGTAGGTCATCTGCTGATGGAACTGGCTTCCCTAGGGTGCACTGGCAGGACCCTCCTGCTGGCCCTTCTGCACAAACTCCATGCTAACTCACACACCAGGGAGACAAGCACACCTGTTTGTGCAGCCTGTTCATGAGGCTCTGGTCACGTTACTTCCTGGGGGGATGGGTGAAGTAGGAGCCAGGATGGGGCGAGATCCTCCTCGGGTCCTCTCAGCTGCCTCCCCGCAGCTGAGCTGGGCTAGTCCCCTCCTACCACAGGCCCCGCTTACCTCAGGCTGTGCTGGGGGTCAGTGGAGGTGGTCTGTGGCTGTTGGGGATCACTGGGGGGGCTTCAGGGTGCCAGGGCACGACTGAATTTCACCCATGCATCCCTAAGCCCAACTCACGCCGCTCTCTAAGCCCAACTCAAAAAGTCAACGTGTTCTTCTGCCACCTTTTGCTGCTCACATTTTCCTCAAAATGTGTTGCCATGTACAGTAATCTGGGCGATGACCTTCCCTCTGAAGACTAAGGTAAAAGAGGTATTGAGTACTTTCAGCCTTCATCCCTAAGATCCATGAAGTAATTTTGCCAATGAGTAAATTTCCTTTGAGGCTAACAGTATGAAGTGCAAATTAAGGGCCTTCTTACATGTTAATTGTGGGTGGCTTCTAGAGCTCTTAACCCCAGGATTGCCCATTTCTTGCCCAGGATTGCCCCAGGATGGCCCACTTCTTAAAGAACTTCTTAAAGAACTCATTACACAGCTCAAAATTATGCTACTCCATAGCAGGATTATCTGTGATCTTTAGAACCTAGTTCCTGTTTCATTAATGTGTGGCCACCCCTCACAGATGTGAAGCTCAAGTCCTCCAGTATATCTGTATACAGTGGTCTCTTTCCCATTATTTTGTTCTGTGGGTGCTGTCACACCCCTTGCTGCTCAGTGGAGTGGCCCAGGGACTGGAGCTGCAGCTTTTCTATTTACCCTAGCCTCCAGCTCACCAGTCCAGGAACAGCAGCCTGGGACAACTTTCTCCACTGGTAGTGAGCCTGTCTGGGCATGTGGCCACTGCTGTACCTCATTCCCTTTCCAAGGGCATGAGGTAGAGGCTATGGCCAGGACTACAGAGCACCTAGACAAATCCAGGCTCTTGCAAGCCCTGATCTCCAACCCCGTGGCTCCAGCAGCACCCTGATCAATCCACACATAGTGTGGTGAGAAGTGGCAGTGGTTGCTGTGGGGTGGAGGACAGCCTGCTGCCAGGTAATCCACTACTCCAAAGTGGGACAGCAGTGGTTGTATCCAGGCTGCAGACACAGGGCTCTACCAATGCCCATGTTGATGTGGGAATGGGCTGTGGGTGGACTCCACTCCTAGCTGTGAAGTGAAGCCAATTTTGGGGGGAGCTGGCTGCAGCCCCTACCTGTCTTATTAGGGTCCAGCCATTCTTACCTCTGCCCCATCACCAGATTCCAGGGGCTGATGCATCAGTTTCCCCCAGCCCCAGTACCAGGGGTGTCTATCTGCTTGTCAGGGGTGTCTATCTGCTTATCCCATATGCCTCTGCTAGGCCTGGGGCCATCAAGGAGGAGTATGGGGGGATAGGGTGGATGTGTGGCAGACCTTAGGAGGGGTGAGGCAGGGGAAAAGCTGATTCTCTCCTCAGGCTGAAGTTGTCCTGGTACATTATGAGTGACATGTGTGGCTTGGAGACCTGCTTGGAGATGTGTGACAGCAAGTCCAGAGCATGTCAGTGCCAGGAGCCAGGCTTATAGCAACCTCACCACGTTGCTCCTGACAAGTCCCTCAGCCTCACTCTCAAAAGGCCCCACTGCCACCCTCCACTTCCCTAAAGTCTAGGATACTGCTACTATGGCAGGTGAGGGATGAATGAAGCATAGAGAATCATATAGAAGTAGGGCTGGAAGTGACCTCCTTGATCACTATGAGCACTTGTACATGTAATAAAATTTGCCTTTTTTTGCATTCCAGCAGTGTTACTGTTTGCATGTGTGGGGTTTCCTGACGCTTTAAAAGTCTTCCTGAGTAAATTGCATCTGGACATAGTTTAGTTTGTGTTGCCGTGGATTTAAACATTGTGTTCATGGATTCATCATGTGCAAACAGAAATGCACTCAAAGACATGTGATGAGCCCCTTTGTCCACAAGATGGCACTGCATCTTTTGTGTATTTCACCCATTTGTCCTCCAGATGCAGTTTCAAATTGCAGATGGGAGGGGATGAGGTTATCTGTTCTAGTTTCATAACTGGGTGTAATGTGTTTCTTTGGACACCAGGTGTTGCATGCCAGATGCTGTGGTCCACCCTGCCCAACATGAATCAATGTTCATTCTACTGAATGGGTCCCCTGCCTCCTCCCCCACCCTGCCTCCACTCACTCCCCTGGCCATGCCCAGGCAACAGTGACAACAGCACCCCATTGTCTGCCCCTACCCCTGAATGAATGCTGCTTTTTTTTCTTGTGCTGGCTGCCTCACCATTAACAATTGCTCAAGGTCAGCCCACAGTTAGATCCATGGTAGCTGTCCTTAATGAGAATGGGACAGTTACCACACCATTTGCCCCTGGTTCAATCCATGAATGAAGAACTGCTTGAATGCCTAAAGAGAGCAGCAAGGACTGCTTTAATTTGCCCTTCAGTCAGACAGAGCAAATGGCGGTCACCTTGTCATAGCAGTGAGTGGGGGTTGTCCATAGCCACCACGCTCCTTTGTCACCCAGGCCACTCAAATACAGTCTCACCCCACAGACATATCCACACTTGTGCCCCCAACACTCCCTTCCCCAGCCATGCCCTGGCCAGGGTGACAATGGCACCATCACCCCATAAAATGCCCCCACCCCTGACTGAATACGGCCTTTTTTTCTTGTACTGGCTGCTGCACCATTCATGATTACACAAGAAAGGTCACCCCCCAGTCACGCCAATGGTAACAGGTGAGATGCCCTTAAAGCAACTGGTGCCTGAGTGCAGGTAACCAACAACCACCAAGGTCATTTTTAAACACAAGAATGTGGCAGGCTACTTCCACTGGAGCATCAAGAAGGGCAAGACACTCCAGGATAAACAAGCAGAACTGAACATCCTGGAACATAAAATCATGCAGGATGTGGAGACTCAGTGGAACTCCACATACCTGGTGCTCGAGTGGCTGGTGGAGCAACAAAGGAACATTCATGAGATCGCCTTGCTTGGGGAAATCAGGATCAGTGGCCTTCTTAGCAGAGCTGAGTGGGATACTATCTCCCAGATCTTGGTGGTCCTCAAGCCCTTCCTCGAGGCTGCTGACACCCTCAGCGCTGGTGATGATCTCCTTAGCTAGGTGATCCCAGTAGTGAGGGAACTTCACAGCCAAATAGACAGCTTCCAGGGGATCAATGTTTCTGGCTGGGGCAAGTCACTGTCACCAGATAAGCAGGCACTGGTGAGGTTGTTAAAGGAGGGCACCAGGAAATGGCTTGAGTCTTTGCAGTCCAGTACAGTCCATGTTCTGGCCACCATGTGTGATTTCAGGGTAAAGAGCAGCATAGGCAGCAGCCAAAGTCTGAATCAGTGGATGGAGGTGCTGGTGAAGAAAGTCAGGAAGGCAGAACGGTGGAGGTGGGGGGATGTGGCAGAGGGGGATCCACAGTCCCATGTCAGCACACCACACGCCAGCCAGTCTCCTCCTCCACCACAGGCACTGCAAATGTGGCCCAGGGGCATGGCTTCCATGGTGGGGTCCAGAGGCACCAGACCCCACCATCAGGCAGGTAGCTCTCAGGCCTTGGTGGCTGTCTATGTCACCAAGGAGGTGGAGCCACTGCTGTGCAACCCCATGGCCTACTGGGTATCCCACAGCCAGAAGTATCTGGATTGGCCACAGTTGCCTGGGAGCAACTGTTCTGTCAACTAACCAGTGTTCTGAGTGAGAGGGTGTTCAGCACTGCTGGTAATGTAGTGACACCCCACCACACCTGCTAGGGTCCTGGTTTGCTGAAGCAGCTGGTGTTCCTCAAGGTGAGCCTCATGCTGCTAGAGTTCCCCAAGCTCCAGGTGCAGATGGAGTGAATACCACCCTCCTCATTCCATCCACACCTATTTCCTTTATTAAAATCCATTTAATGCCACACTCTCAGAGCTGGAGGGGGCACTCACTGCATCACCAGCCAGCAAGGGAAGAACATGTCCCTGCTGAGCTTCCATGCCAGGGTGAACTTGGAGGTGTGGTCTGGGGATGTGGGGAAAGAAGAGGCCCCAGGTCCTAGGCAGGACCACTAAAACTGCACTCTGCCATGGTTGGGAGGCCTGGTGAGACTGGCAGCCCCAGGAAATGCCAGGACTGAGGATCCCCCTAATAAATAGGCTAGGAACCTACATAAGCGGTCAGACCTGGCTGACTGCTCTCCCCAGCAGATGTCTGGAAAGTTCAGGTCACCCATGATGACCACATCCTTTGCCCTAACTACCTCCATGAGCTGACTTAAGAATTCCTGGTCTAGCTCTTCCCCTTGGTGGGTGGTCTATAGTAGACCCCCACCGTTAAGTCTCTTTCCCCTTGACTGGCTTGTATTCTAACCCAAAGCACTTCAGTGTGCCCCTCCTCTGACTCTGTGCTACCTGGTGAGGATGTGTATTCCTCCTTAATGTAGAGCACCACACCCCCCGCCTTTCCTCCCTGTCCTGTCCCTCCTGTACAGCCTATAGCCCTTGATATTCACTGCCTAATCATGCGTTGGGTCCCACCATGTTTCAGTGAGCCCCACTATGTCTGAGTTGCTGTCAGCTAACAGGAGTGTAAGTTCCTCTCGCTTGTTTCCCATACTATGAGTGTTTGTGTAGAGGCATTTGAGGCCTCCTGAGGATGTGTGCACTGACCCCCTAATCTCAGCACTGCTCTGGCCCCTGTTGCTTACCTGTATTTATGTTCTGCTCGTTGGTCTAGGCTGGGCTATACTTGTGTGTGCTGCTTGGTTTAGCAGTCCAAGGCTTCCTCCGCCCTCATCTTCCCCTTCTCCCGATGAGCCTAGTTTAAAGCCCTCCGGAGGAGATCTGCCAACCTAGAAGAGAACACACGGTTACCTTTAGGGGAAAGGTGAAGCCCATCCCATCCGACCATGTCTCTTGTCATGATGTGCAGGTCATTGTCAAGGAAGCCAAAGCCTGCCTCAGGACACCATTCCCAAAGCCACTAGTTGGTCTCTGTGATGCACGTCTCATGCTGTCTTGTCCTGGGGACAGATGGGGCCCTCTGTACCTCTCAGGATGGAGGCACCTATGATGATCACTCAACGCTTTCTCCTCCGGGACTGCTTAGAGCTCCTTTGGCCTGTTTGGAACATGGAGAATGTGGAGTTGCCTCCCCTCCGGTTGCCTCCTCTCCTTCCTTCTCCTCCATTGTTACCAGGGCCTCGTACCTGTTCTCCAGCTGGACTGGAGGAACTGGTACTGTTGTTTTGCGAGCACCCCTGGTTCTGGAGGTGACTGTCTGCCACTCTGCAGTGGAGGGCACCTCCCATGGTGCTTCTTCCTTGGGTGTGTGGCCCTGCAGGGAAAGGAAATAGCCATCAATTTCATCCTCCGTTTCCCTGATTCCCCTCAGCCTGCTAACCTCCTCCTGTTTGTGTGGCGCGGCTCCTTAGCAGCTCAGCTAAGAGGGATCTGGGGGGGCTTCCCCTCCAGATCTGGCTGAGCTGTGTCAGGTCCCTCTGCCCACTTACCTTAGGGGGATCAGCTGCTGCTGCCCCCACTGCTGGCTCCACTGCTGCTGCGTCCGCCTCCAACTTGGGTCAGGTAAGGGGGCACACGTGCATGCAGGACACACGTGTGCCTGGATCCTTCCTCTTCACCCTGCTCCTGGCTCCCGAGTCTTTGGCTTCTAATGTACATAAAAAATATATATATATTGGGTGCATCTACATGAGATGGGCTAATGAGCATTAGCTTAACTTAATGCACATTATGGGTTTATTCTATATGTGTGCAGCCTTGATATGTATTAACTTAGGATAATCATGCCCAAATTTGATACCTGCAAATGCTGGTATCATATTTACGTGTGATTAGTTAATGAGCATTAATTCAAGTGTATAGACACAAACCAGCACTAACTTCAGTGCTGGGTCTGCCCTGCCACTAGGGAGCTGGCCTGAGCACAGACCCAGAGAACATTCAGGGGGTAATAAAGCTTTCTTGTTTCACTCATGTGTGTCCTGAGAATGGTGCTGGGGGTGGGAAAGGGGTGCAGGGTGTGTGGGTGGTCAGACAGGCAGGCTGAAGCAGAGAGTATAGGTGGAGGGAGTCAGACAGGGCAGCAGGAGAGCTGCTCGGGCCAGCAGGGCCAACAATATGGCCAGCAGGAGCATGGGGCACTGGTCATCAATGGAAGGGGCTGGGCTGGGGCAGCAGGGCCCTTGGCATCACTGTCAGGAGAAGTTCTGGCATGTGGAAGCAGGGGAGGCAAGGAGGAAGCTGCCACATGCTCCCTTTGTGCTGGGCATGTGGGTCCTGGGCAGGGAAGGGGCTGGCCAGGGATCAGAGTTTCCTAGATGGATGACAGGTGTTGGCAGCTGGTTCTTGCTTCAACATGGCCATTATATTCACTGTCTGACAAAAGGCAGACAAATCAGATAGCAGGATTTAAGCCTTGGACTTCAAAAATGCAAATGTCAACAAGCTTAGGCCACGATCCTCTTAAGAAAGAACAAAGAGGCTTATAAACAGTGGAAACTTGTTTGCTAGCAATGGGAATCAGGGAAAACAAGAAGTCCTTCTTTAGGTAGATAGGAAATAGGAGGAAAACAAATGGGAGTGGGGGGCTGTTCCTCAGCAACTCAGGAGAGCTGGTTACCAGCTTCCAGGGGAAAGCTGAACTCCTGAATGACTACTTTGCTTCGGACTTTCACCGGACCAAGGGGAAAACAATGCCAGGTGGGGTACAGGATGAGCACAGTAGGAATAACCTCCTTCCTACTATTGCTACAGAGTTGGTCTATGACTAGTTAAATAAATTAGACATATACAAATCAGCAGGACTGGACGATCTTCATCCAAGAGTGCTGAAGAAGCTGGCTGAAGTCATTGTGGAACCCCTAGTGAAACTCTTCCACAACTCATGGTGCTTTGGAGAAGACCCTGAGGACTGAAAAAGGGCCAATGTTGTGCCCATTCACAAGTAGGGCAAGAGAAAGGACCTGGCAAATCAGCCTAACTTCCATCCTAGGGAAAATCCTAGAAAAGTTCATCAAGGAGTCTATCTGCAATAAGCTTGCAGAAGGTAAGATTCTGAATAACAAACAGCATGGCTTCATTGCAGGAAAGTCTTGCCTTACCCATCTAATCTCCTTCTATGACCAGGTAACTCACTACCTGGACACAAAAAAGCAGGTAGGGACTGTATGCCTCAACTTCCAAAAGGCCTTTGAGCTAGTATCCCACAATGTCCTCCTGAGAAAATTGGAGGATTGTGGACTTAACTTTGAGCCAGTCAGGTGGATGAGAAACTGGCTGCAGCATAGTTTCATTGATTCATAGACATTAGGGCTGGAAGGGACCTCAGAAGATCATTGAGTCCAGATCCCTGCCCAAAGGGCAGGAAGTCAGCAGGGGTCTTAGGATCCCAGCAAGATAGACATCAAAATGTCTCTTGAAGACATTCAAAGTAGGTGCTTGAACCACCTCTGGTGGCAGTCTATTTCAAACCTTGGGGGCTTGGTCAGTAAAGAAGTTCTTCCTTATGTCCAGGCTGAAATGGTCATGCAGGAGTTTGTGACCATTCGAAGTTGCCAACCCTTGGAGTGCTCTGGTGAACAGACATTCCCCCATATCTTGATGAGCACCCCAATCAACTTATAGGCAGCCACCAGATCACTCCTGAGCCTGTGCTTTTCCAGGCTGAAGAGTCCCATAGCTCTCAACCTCTCATCATAATATCTGTTTTCCTGACCTCTTATCATGCACATGGATCTCCTCTGGACTTTCTCAGCTTTTCCATGTCCTTCTTGAATTGTGGAGGCCAGAACTGGATGCAGTACTCCAGCTGCAGAACCCCCCAGGCTGAGTACAATGGGAGAATGATGTCCTGGGGTTTGCTTGAGAAGCATCTATGTATGCAAGCAAGCATTTTGCTTGCTTTACTAGCTGCAGCATCACATTGAAGGCTCATGTTCATCCTGTAGTCAATGATGACCCCCAAGTCCCTTTCGTCTGAAATGCTAGCCAATGTAACATTGCTGAGCCTATAAGCATGCTGTGGGTTTTTCCTCCCAAGGTGGAGAACCTTGCATTTTTCAGTGTTAAATGCCATCAGGTTCACTTCTGCCCAATTATTGAGCCTGTCAAGGTCAACCTGGATTGCCTTCCTGTCCTCAGGTGTGGATGCTTTACCCCAAAGTTTGGTGTCATCGGTGAACTTGGCCAGTCCACTTCTGATGCCAATGTCCACACCATTAATGAAGATGCTGAACAATATAGGCCCAAGGACAGAGCCCTGAGGGACTCCACTGGTCACAGGGCACCATGATGATTGACTTCCATCAACGACCACTCTCTGGGTCTGACCATGTAGCAAATTTCCCAGCCAGCAGATCTTGGAGAAGACAAGGCCACAGTTGGCCAGTTTTGCCAAGAGGTCATCATGGGATACCAGATTGAAGGCTTTTTTAAAGTCAAGATATATGATATCAATCTCTTCCCCCTTATCCAGGTGATAGGTCACCTGGTCATAAAAGAAAATAAGATTGATCAAGCAGGACGTACCTGCAACAAACCCGAGCTGGCTATCCCTCAGGATTTTGCCATCAGCCAGTCTGTTGAGAATGGGCACTTGGATAATCTTTTCTAGAACCTTCCCCAGGATAGAGGTCAAGCTGATGGGCTGATGTAGTTTGCTGGATCCACTTTTGTCCCCTTCTTGAAGATAGGCACCACATTGGCCTTCTTCCAAACTTCGGGCACTTCACTGGAGCACCAGGAGTTCTTGAAGATCCTTGCCAGGGGCTGGACTATGATGCTCTCCAGCTCCTTGAATACCCTGGGGTGCAGATTGTCAGGGCTGGCTGACTTGAAGGAATGAAGCCTCTCAAGGTGTTCCTTCACAATGTCAGCATTGATGGAGGGTAAGGAATCTCCCTCATCCAGGCCTTCCCATCCTGTAATGGGCATGGGCATCCCTTAGGACTTGTGAAAAACTGACGCAAAGTACCCAGAGAGGATAGGACCCAGAGAGTTGTAGTGAATGGACCTATGTCATTTTGGCAAGAAATGGGCAGCAGTGTCCTGCAAGGATCAGTGCTTGGTCCAGTACTTTTCAACATCTTTATTAACAATTTAGACGTGGGAAGTGAAGAGCTTACTGGCCAAGTTCATGGATGACACCAAGTTATGGGGAAAGGTGGTCACGCCTGAAGATAGGCTACAGATACAGGTGGACCTAGACAGGTTAGCAAGTTGGGCAGATTGGAACCTGATGAAGTTCAACATCGAGAAATGTAAAATGTTCCACTTGAGGACAAGCAACCCCCAACGCACCTACAGGCTTTGTTGCAGCAAACTAACTTGCACCATGATTGAAAGGGACCTGGGGATAATAATAGAGCACAGTAGGAATATGAGCTGGCAATGTGATGCTGTAGCCAGTAGGGAAAATAATACTCTGGCAATGCATCAATCGATGCGTCCCTAGCAAAACCAAGGAGGTGACTTTTCCACTGTACTCAGCACTGGTGAGACCACAGCTGGAGTACTGCATCCAGTTATGGGCATCACACTTTAACAAGGACATGGACAATCTTGACAGAGTCCAAAGAAGAGACACCTGTATGATCAGAGCCTTACACAGCAAGCCATACAAGGAAAGGCTGAGGGATCTGGGACTTTTCACCCTAAAGACAAGAAGACTGAGAGGGGACCTGGTAGCGCCTTACCACTACACTAGGGGAGTACATCAAAGGCTCTTTGAGCAACTGTTCACCAGGGTACCAGAGGGGAAAACCAGGAGTAATGGCCACAAACTCCTGGAAGATTGATTCAGGCTCAACATTAGGAAAAACTTTGCAGTCAGGGTATCCAGACTGTGGAATAAGCTCCCTCCAGAGGTGGTGCAATCACCTCCCCTGGAAATCTTCAAGAGGAGACTAGATAGTCACCTTGCTGGGGTCTCGTGACCCCCCAGTTATCATTCCTGCTTTGTGCAGGGGCTGGACATGATGATCTTTCATGGTCCCTTCTGGCCTTACAAACGATGAACCTATGAATTATAGTTTTATGTTTGATTTATCAGAGTTTAGATCTTTTTCAGTTTCCTCATTAGGATTTGACTTCCACTTTTTAAAAGACTTGTTTCTGCTTATTGCCTCTGCAGGCTTGGCCATTAAACTGTGTTGGCTTTCTTCTGATCCACTTTCCATTTTTTTAAATTTTTTAAATATTTTTAAAATTTGCAGTATGCATTTGCTCTGCTCCTCCAATATGGTATTCTTGACCAGTTCCTGTGTTGCTTCAGAAGGTCAAATGTCTATGAATCTCATTCCAATCTGAATCAATAAGGACTAAGTTTAGATATAATAAAGTGCTTAGGAGCCTAAAAGAAGATGTAAGTGAAACTGAGATGCTTCAGTTCAATCCTTCTCAACGTCAGTACTGTTAGCCCCAATCATGCCTAAAGACCTGCTTTGTGTAAGGTCTGAACTGCCATATTCTGTTGCCCACCTCCCACTTAAGTCTAATCAACTTCCCAAAATGAGGTGATTTTTCTGTCAAAATTCCCTCAGGGTTCCAAAAAGGTATATTCTCAGAGCACGTGTGACATTTAGAGGATTCTTTTCCACCAAAAATGTCAATGCTACTGCAGATGGCATTGTTTTTTCTTCAACATGCAAGTGACCATTTTTTGATATGCTATAGGACATTTTTGGCATTTACTTGTGTAGGAGAGTTCTATTCCTGGAATTTGTCTGGGCGATTAAGTAGTTGTGTACAGACTGGCAGCAACACATTGGCTAGGGGCAGAAGTTACACATAAACTTGTTTAAGTGATCAGAAACTGGTTTAAACCTATAACAGAATAGAAGCTCAGTGTACATAAACCAGTTTCAAAATGTCTGAAACCAGCTTAAGATAAACCTGGTTGAATGTAGTATCAGACTTAACTGATTTGGGTCAAACCGGTTTATGAAACTTCTGTCCCAGGCCCCTTCCTGTTAAAGTTAAATCACAGTCCTCCTGGATCCCAGCATGCTTTCCAGCCCTGCTTGGGATGCATTCCAATCTGTAGGGTTGTGGGGGGGGAGGCTGCCCCTCCACCAGCAAACCCAGGCTGGGGTCTGAGGCTAGGGAGGTGGGATAAATGCCCCTTCCCCTGCTCAAACTTACTGCTGGCTATGACTGTAGACAACAAATCCCAGAGGTACCTGGAAGCAGGAAAAGGAAGTAATGAGCAACCCTGCATAGTCCTGTTGCTGTAATTCTGAACTGCAAATCCCAGAGGGGGCAGCAGGAAGAGTAAGTGAACACATAGCCAGAGAGCTGAGCTCTAGTGGTCCCTGGCTTCTGGTCTGAGCCACTGCAGGCATGTGGCTGCACTTCCTGAATCAAAGTTTAGTATCTGCCCACTTCTGTTTCAATTTAATCTGTTCAGTTTAGATTAACCTGCAAAGACTGAATCGATTCAGCCTCAGGCTTTTCGATTGTCTGTACCTAGCCATTGTGAATGAGGGGCTTCCTATCTTTTCCCCAAAGTGCCTGAGGGGCTACAGAAGCTGGAAGTACTGGGTTTGAGGTATCTCTCACTAAAAGGAGTTTGAATCTGAGTCTCTCTCATTTTCTAGCATAGTATTCTATCACCCCATTGGCAAGTCATTGTTCAGTTCCTTCTCTGGTGCTCATTTTGAAGTTCCCTCCTTGGCAGTCATAAGGGCGATACAAGGAGAAAAGATGATACTAGCAATCCAGGAGGGCACGGCTCAGTGAGGTGTCTTCAGGCTTGCCAGGGACTTATCCCTGGTTCTAGCTACAGCCCTTGTTCCCAATAAGACATAAGCTTCCCAACACTGAACTGCCTGCCATCTATTTTTTCCAATAACTATATTGGTAGATCAGCTCCAGCTTCAGAAAAATCACCAGAGAAAGGCTAGCATAATGGATAAAACTTCATTATTTAGTAGGAAAATATTCAGTCAAAATTCTTTGCTAAATGTGTCTGGACGTAAACACTCTCCACTTCAGCATAGAATCAGAGAATCAATGAGTGGGAAGGGACCTAGACAGATCATCTAGTCTGACCCCCTGCCATGGGCAGGAAGGAGCACTGGGGGTGGCAGGGGTCATAAGACCCCAGCCAGGTGCCTATCCAGTCTCCTCTTGAAGATTTCCAGGGAAGGTGAGAGCACTG
>NW_017728916.1:25906214-25927554 GCF_001723895.1 Crocodylus porosus
TGAACAGGGTGCTCTCCACACCCTCATCCAGGTCGCTAATGAAGATGTTGAACAGCACCGGCCCAAGGACCGAGCCCTGGGGAACTCCACTGCCCACATCCTCCCAGGTCGACATCGACCCGTCCACCACCACCCTCTGGGTGCACCCCTGGAGCCAGTTTGCCACCCATGTGACTGTGCATTCGTCAATGCCGCAGTCCCTCAGCTTGCCTACCAGAACTGGGTGGGACACTGTGTCATGGAACATTGCGTAATTCAGTGTGTGACATCATGTGTGCACAGGGGCAGTGATACAGAATTGAGGGGAAGTCTTTATAAGGAGAACAGGGATTTTACTCCCTTAGTACTATGTCTGGAAGATACTTGGCCTCTGGTGTTTCTCATCTCTGTCTAAAAACAAGAGGAACGCACCTCTATTCTAGATGCCATTTTTAGAGAAGTGGTTTCCCCTGCACACTCATGACAACAGTGCCCACAATGAAACAAATGGCAGCACACCGAAGACTTTTCATTTTTCCCCCTATACAAATATGTCCATGTGAAGCCAACACAAAAGGAAATCTCTTTACCCTGAATATATGTATTGGGTTATTTCAGCCTTACTTAGTCTTAACCCTGGGGGTTTCATTAACAAGTTTGGTTTTACATCTATGGCTTCCCCATGCTATGCTTTGGCTATTCTTTCTGGTCAAGAGGTAATTGGATCAGAACTTAAAGCATCCTACAAGGCTGAAAATAGGGACCACAATGTATCCTGAGCAGTCCCAGAGAGTGCTACAACCCCCTTCCATGGTATCTGTACTCAGAACAAGAGCAGACTAATAGAGCTTATGAGTGTGCACATTGCTGAAAATCTCTTCAAACATCATTTAGGGTAGAACCCCTAATGCACTGAAATCTCTGTTTGTCCTCTTCTATTCTCCCTGTTACCTTCTGTTGTCAAAAAAGTTTTCTTCAGCAACCTGGAATCCTTCAATCCAGGCAGCGGGATATCCTTGGGGTGATGAAAACCAAGAAGAGCACAGATCTGGGTCACCTGGAATCACCATTCCTGCATCATCAGGCAGGTCATCTTTTCACAGTAAGAATTCTTGAAGAGAAGGAACAAACTGTCTGGTTCCATTGTGCTGACACCCACAATGTTGAATGAGCTGCAGCCATTCTTTTTAATGCTGATGCTGCTTCCTATGGAAACAATTTAGTGCTAATAAACTCCATTTATAATAGTAAGCAATGGTTTGGTGGAATAATTGTGACTAAATACCATTCAGGGTTTTGTTGCTTTTCCTGCATGTTGCTAATTATTCTGCATCTGAAATAGCACCCAGAAAAACACTGAATGACAGTAAATAGGGTTCTCAAAATTTGAGGAGACTGAGGAAGGGTATGATTAGATATATCAAGGCCCTAACCCACTAGACAATGCCTTACTTAATGTACATACTTCTACAAAATCGCAGCCTTTGCAAATGCCAGGGAAATGCAGCACCCTTCACTAAATTCTAGGTTTGCATCAGTTATTTACACACAAAATACTCTTAAAGGAACATAGCATTGTGAAGCAGAAGGAGCACAAGTCAGGAGGATAAAGATGTGTTTCAGTTCAGGATTCTTGAGTCCTTCATGGCTTATGGCCTACTGCCTGATAGTATTGGAGCAAGAATTTATTTCCATTAGGTTCCACAACCTGCCTCAGTGAAGGATACGCTTATTTGGCCTGAGTACTACAGGTATCAGTCACAGCTTTGTACTGCTTCTGATAAAGCTGCTGCCATTCTACAGGGAGAAACAAATCTGATTTGGGCTTCTTTCTGTATCACTGCTGAAAACCCATGAAAACTCGGCAGTAATGGTATGTCTGGAATGGCCCTCGTGAAAGTTAATAAAGACGTTTCCTTAGCCATACCTCCATGACCGCTAACATGCTGAGGTCTGCCTGGAGTTAGGCTTGCTTTCTCATGTTATTTCATTTTCTGTGTTGTAGCATCCTCTTCATTCATTCAGTCCCTGTTCTGCCTTTCTCACATACCTGTCACTGTAAATTTCTTTCCCACAGGGAAGCAGAGACAGCTAACCTTTCATCCTAAGGTCCTGTTCAGAGTCCTAGCAATTACTGAACTTGAATCCAGAGTACCTGGCTATTTTTCCTCATTCCTTTTCAAGACAGCCCTGCATTGGCAAGCCATATGTAGCAGTGGGAGCAGGAACATCATCAAATGAATATCTAAGTTCCTAAGAATAACCATCAGGAGGCAGGTCAAGGCTGGCTGGCGAGTGGGTTCATCACTGTTCTATACAGCTATATTCTATTACTGGGGAGAAGCAAGAAACCACAAAAGCAACCTGAGATTATGGAATTGTAAAACACAAGGGCTTTGACTGAGGGCAAGCTTACTGTGAGATATTACTGCCACAGACTGTGTTGGGGTATGCAAGAGGACTCAGGGCATCTTGCTATCTTGGATAAGTGCGACATGGTCCAGAAGGCTCTTGCTCACTTGGGTTTATATGTTTTAGTCAAACCAGTCTATGGAGGGAGACTCCTACAATGACCTTCACAGAATTAGTCTGGACACAGAGGCCAGTTAAAGCTAAGGGAAAGAACACAATGCTAAAGGAGAGATCACTTCTTCAACAAGGCCAAAGCACCAAACTGGCCCTTGTGGCATGCAGTATGGAATGTTAATGGATGATCATCTAGGGTGTATGCACATGGCACGGCATTTAATACTAATTAATTTAAAGAGGATTATAAATTTTAAACTTGTTTATTTTGGCACATTGCATTTGTGTTTGCACACACAGGGCTTTCAAACAAATGAAGCCTGGTCTTTAATTCCCTGTAAATTCCATTGGGGGAGCCAAATACCAGCAAACCCTGGTGCTGTCTTTCCTACTGAATTACAGCAGGAGGTGCATGTTCACCAGTAAACCAGTAAGTAATACCCTAGTATTACTAATACCCTCCCACAGTCTCCACCTACCACCGGGAGCATCATTCTAAGCCCCACCCCTGCCCACAGTCACCACAAATCCTTGCCACTTGCACCTCCCTAGTCTCCATCTGGTGTCCAGCAAACAACCCATTGGCGGGGATCCCGATGCCAAGCAGTGTGCATCATTCCCTTCCCCCACTCATGTTAGAAAGTAATATAAAAGTATATAAGGATTTTTTTAACTAGATATATATCATATCAGAAATATACATTTCTATGTGGTGAGAGCAGTGGGTGCTTTCACAGCTCCTCCTCCTTCTCCACATCACCTTTGGCAATTGTAGCTGATGGTGATGGTGGTGGTGGTGGTGGAGTGGGTGGGTGTTGGGGGGTGTTGCTAAAACAGATGTGTGCCATGAATGCTTATTACAAAACTTAGCAGTGTAGTAACAGTACAGTGTGGAGGGGGAGTGTGTGTGCAAAATCACAGTTCCATCTGACAGTTGTTAGTTTTCCATGTTTTAGGACTACATTTACCAGCATTCCCCAGCTGTCCTGGCTTGGAACAGTTTCCGTGGGGACCCCTGATGGGCTGCCTCCTCCCCTCTCCCTGCCCAGTAATGCTGTGAATACCTGTGGCACACCAACTTTGTGTGCTTTGCATGGCATACGGCTTTGTGAAATGTTGGGGTAAATATGGACTGCACTCTCCCCCCCATATCTCCGCCTAATCTTTCCACGTGTAGATGCATGTCAGCATCTCAGCACCTCAATAAACAATTATGGGGTAGTAAATGGAGACCTTTTCTTTACTCCAAGAAACATTCTTTGCAGTTGGATATAGAAAGTGGGCAAGAAGTGGCTGGATACAGCAGGCACCTGTAGGGGGATTTTGGTCCTCCCAACACCCTAGGCAAGCAAACCCTCTTCCCCTTCCCCTCCCCCATATATATAAAAAGATAGAGGACTTCTGCAGGCTGATCATACTACTTACTCTCTGTCCCACTCCCCAACCCAGTCAATGATAGGTTTAATTAACCCTTTGCAAGACATAATTCAAGGTGGCTAGGCAGGGTAGGGTAATGAGCCATACCCCATCCCCTATCAGACTAATGCCAGCCTGCAAACAATAACCCTCCACCCCAGTCCAGGCAGCTACTCCCCATGACTTGCTAACCCTCCATCCCCCGTACCCCCATCCCTGCCCACCCCTGCAGACAGGCACAGATGGTTTCTGTTGTAAATAGGCAAAAAAATATTTTAATAAGGAACAACCACTGCTAGTTGTTGGTAGCATCCATAATATATGCTGCCAGGCTATCTCATGCAAGAACCACCCAACCAGCTTCTCTGTGTTGATATTACCTTGTGCCACGTGTTGCTTCCCACCTACGTCACTGTCTGGCCATGCTGCCACTGCCTCTTGTGCTTTGTCAGCCCATGATGGGTTGAAAACCTCTCCCCAGGTCTCACAGATACTGTACAGCATGCAGGCTGCCACTATAAAGGCCATGAGGTTTTCTGGCTCCAGCTCAAGCCTAAAGTTAATCACCCTCCACCGTATTTTCAGTCAGCCGAAGGTGCATTCATCAGCTGTCCTGCATTTGCTGAGATGGTACTTGAAAGCAATCTTGTGCTGGTCTGTAATGTGCCCTCCTAAGGCTTCAGGAGCCAGGGCTTGAGAAGGTAAGCAGCATCTGCTATTATAAGCCAAGGAATGGCAAAACCATGGATCACTGTCTTGGGGACTCTGGATCCATAGTGTCCTTTCTCCATCAAGCCAGGTACTGGAGAGTTCCTGAACACGTGCAGCCCCATTGATCCACCATGGCTTTCAGGATCACTGAGGCAAATCCTTTCCTGTTGGTGAATGGCCGCCCCTCTGCCCACAGAAGGGGATTGCACTGGGAAAGCCCCCACAGAGTTAGGGAACCCCATGGCATTGAAGCCATCTATGTTTTCTTGAGGAGTCCCAGGGCAAATAATGTTGTTTGCCACAACATCCTGCACTAGCTGGCATAACTCGCAAGTTGCCAGCCCAGCTGTACAGGGAGCCACACCAAACTGATTCATGATATAGTGGAAGCTGGACAGGGTGGCCAGTTTCATGATGGCCATGGCCACCCTCTTGTACAGTGCGATGGCCTGACACATGCCAGTGTCCTGCCTCATAATTTGTGGCCCCAGCATTGAGGCAATGTGCTTAAACATCTGCCTGGTCATTCAGAACATCTCCAGCCACTGCTAATTGTTCCAAGTGGTCAGCACAATTCACTCCTACCAGTCCAAGCTGCTCTTGTGCGCCTGGACAGTGCAGTTGCTGCTCCTGAGGTTCATTCACAGAGCCATGTTAGCTTCAACTTCTGTGTGCGCCTTTGGATATCCCATTCCACCACATATCTAAGTGCCTTTTTTTCATGAGGCATATCTATATGCAGTTATCTCTGCATTGCAAGTGTTGAGAAGCAGTATGAATTCATACACTGCCATCATTAGCTGCACCTCTAAAAGTTCTGATGGATCAAGTCTTTGGTAAAGACAACTACCATCAAGCTAGGTGTCCAAAAAGTTTTAATGCTGCAACCAGAGAGAGACAATTCTGCCATATTTCTCTTGTGTTAATAACAGACCAGACAAAGCCTTGAGATGCTTCAGTACAGTATGCTTATGTTTACAAATATGTCCAAATGAGCCAGTATCAAGTGAATGCATTTGCATGAATACATTTGTAAGGACCACAAAGACAGTCCTGCTTCTGCAGTTGTAGCAAGAACAAACTTGGCTCTGCCAGCTTAAGAAGCAATTGCTTGCAAAGCCACAGCTGTCTTCTATCACATATTGACCATTGTGAAAGAACCTTATATTCTAGTTTTAGAAGCATCATCTGCTGATTTATATTTAATACTTGAGGAAGCATGTCTATTATGTTAGGTATATTTGCCATAAAAAAGGAAAATTTTCCTATGGTGAAGCAAGGTAATATGGTCAGTTGGCCAAAGATATTAACACTACTTATGTACTTCAGCAGTGTTCTTTTAGGCATGCAGCTTTGCCACGGGATTGCAGTATGAACAATCAGAATGTCCCCACCATATCTGCGTTTCGTTTTCTGAGAACCTTTGATAGAAACACTTCTTTCTTACTATGGAAAAGGTATGCTTAAAATATTTAAACTTGTGATGTGGAAAAAGTGAGGGGGACTTTTTTTTCTATTTGTAATTTGAAGGTGAAATTCTACAGGATGGACATGAGGCATCTTGCTCAGTACAAAAAAAAGTCTTTCAAGGGAGTTCTCCCCACAAAATACCCTTCCACCATAGAAACATGGGTGTGTGATGGACAAGACTGTCTCAATAGCTACCATAATAACACCTTTGAAAGGGGTGTTTACTTGGCCCTGATTCTGTCAGATCGTGAGGCTAGGGGAAGACAGGCACAGAGACATGCAGGTGTGATCGATTTTGGGAACTTTATGGGACATTAACCCGTTATCTGAACAGACAATGGGGCCCTATTTGCACCACACTGTGTCTTTGTTGATAAATGGGGTGCTTCATCACATTGCTGGTTCTGAGGTGCAGTTGATACCTCACAATTATGAGTACATGGAATTTTCCAAACTGCTCATTCAAGGCATGTGTATGTAACAGACCTCAAATTTTTGCCAGAACCCTTCCATGAATCAGTTGCTGTTGGCCTCACACAACTTCCTGATGTCTCAGAAAAACAAGCCCAGCAGTATACAGGCAATGGAGCAGAAGGCTGATACATCCATCAACAGTGGCCCCAACTGGATCCAGGAAAAACTGAAGAACTTAATCATCATTTGGTTGGAGCAAGAAACAGTTGGTCCAAAAATGCTGGCACCATCCTGGCAAAGAGTGCCAAAACCCTGGCAACCCACAACCCACCAGAATTCTGCTGCTTTTCCTTGCCCCCGCCCCCCGACAAAACAGGGGACAAGAAAGAGTACCCCCCAAAAGAGCATCCCCAGAAACCCACAAAAAATGGCAGGGCAAACTGTGCCAAAAGACTTCTGCTTGGGGAGCAACTTGTGGTAGCTTTGAAAGCTGCTTCATTTATGTGGGAATGGGAGGGCAGAGCAGGAGAGAAGGTTTTACATTTGAAAGAGGGCAACTAGCAACTTCTCAAGCCAACCTCTCTCTCTTTGTTCTCCTGGAAGCAAAGGACATTTTCTTTGTAAGCAGTTAATCCTCCCTCCCCCACACACTCCACAGCACCCATTGCACTTGGTCTGAGCCTATGCTTGGGATTCTTTTTCCCACCCATTCCTCCTCCCCCCCTTCCCCCGGGTCTGAGGAGCAGGCATTTTTGCAGTCCTTCACAATTAGGGAGCTGGGCACAGAGAAACAGGGTAAAATGAGGCTTTATTGTAAGGAGCATCAAAACAGTTGGTATTGAAGCAGTGGGTTCCATTGGATCATAGACCAGCATGAACACAGAAGGAATAAGCCCATGTATGCTGCCATAGCAAAACAAATGAAGGCTCAAGGGTACAACCGGGGCTGGACCCACTGCTGGAGAAAGATCAAGGTTTTGAGATGTGTGTTTCATTGTGCCAAGGATGAAAACTCTTGTTCTGGGGCAAGGTGCACAACTGCTCCTTTCAGTGACTGTTGTCTCCCATTCTGTCCAAGGATGAGGGCCAAACTATCTGTCATTTGGGACTGGCATTGTGCTGCAGAGCACACTGACAGAAGTAGCTTCTGCGTGGCCTGAGAAGCAAACCATGAGCATGTTGCAGCAGCAGGAATACTGCTCCATGGTCCTTGATGACAAGGACTCCAGATACAAAAGGACAGGCTCAGACCAAGTGCAAGCATGCTGTGGAGTGTGTGGGGGAGGGAGGATTAACTGTTTGCAAAGGAAATGCACTTTGCTTCCAGGAGAACAAAGACAGGGAGCTCGGCCTGAGAAGTAACTAATTGCCGTCTTTCAAACATAAAACCTTCTCTCCTGCTCTGCCCTCCCATACCCCCACCAATGAAGCAGCTTGCAAAGCTACCACAAGTTCCTACCAAGCAGAATTTTTTGGTGCAGTTTGTCTTGCCATTTTTCATGGGTTTCTAGGGGTGCTGTTTTGGGGGTACTCTTTCTTGTCCCCTGTTTTGTTGGAGGGGCAAGGAAAAGTGGCAGAATTCTGGTGGGTAGTGGGTTGCCAGGTTTTGGCACTCTTTGCCAGGATGACACCAGCATTTCTGGACCAATTTTTCCCCCCACCAAAACGAGGGTGGGAAAGTGGCCTTTGCACGACCCACTCAAGGCCTATAAATTGTGGAAGCAGCAGTCAGGGTATGCATATGCATATCGTTCAGAGATATCTGAGGCAGAGGAGAGATGGCAGCACACTCCATTCAGAAGAACACAGTCCATCGGGGGGAGTTGCACATCAGGGGCACAGGAATGCAAATGCAGCAATTGAATTGAGTGCAGGCTGAAGCTGAGTGCAGTGGAGCGGTCAAGCGCAGGGTGAGATCTGCTTTCTGATGTGGGAGTTACAAGAGGACATTATGACATCCTCCACAACTGATACCTGTATGCATTGGTAAGTGACACCTGACACTAGGCAGGGCCCCATTGAAGGCTTGGGGTGGTGGTGTCAGATATGGAAATAGAGACAAGTGAGAGGATAAGGGGAAGGAAGGGGGCATTGTTTACTGCAAATTTCAAGGAAATAGGGTGGGTGGATTTGATTGCCATAAAGGAAGGTGAAGGGCAACTCACAGCACCAGTAACATAGCAATGAGGTTTGGCACCCAGGAGAAGGTCTGCAATGGCAGGCTGCTTTCACCCAGCACATAGATCCGGGAGGCAAACACCACACCTTACTCACCCAGGAGTGCATGCAGCAGCAGCAGCTACCCTTCATCCCTCCCTGTGCCCCTCCCCACCCTGCAGCAAGCCACTTATGGCTCCATCCCATTTCCCACCCTGGTCATCCACTCCCCACCCCCCATGCTACAGCACTGCACAGCATGGAGCCTCTCTCTGCTAGCCGGTGATTACTGTTCACAAGTTCAGGGTAGGAGGCCCTTCTTGCTGGTTTTCCAATAAAACTTCCTCCACTCTGTCTATTGCCCCCTCCCAACTTTCCTTCCTTCCTAGTTTCAGCTGTGATTGCTACCTTGCTGCTGCCACCGACAACCCCACCCACTACCACCGCAGAAAAGAAGCAGACAAGCCATGTACAACTCCTGAGAATGATAGCTGACATGCCAGACAATTCCTTGTACACATTTGCTGCCTCACAAGACTGACAATGTTCGTAACGTCTGCATGCCAGGTCCCTACCACTATTGATATCCCTGGCTGCCTGAAATAAGTATTATCATTTGCTTAATAATAATAATGATATAAATAAAAAAATGAAATATAATGATAATGCTGGTTATGGTTTAAGGCCACCTATCGCCAAAGAGTACCATAGGTGATTTTAAAAAATTAACCCCTTCTCCTCCTTGAGGTAAATAATTTCTAAACACAGACAGAAATGGCCTGCTGAGTGTTAATTTGGAAGCAAATGAACAGGGCCAAGTCAAATACTATAATTTTAAATTAGTAAAATTTATTTTTAATAGTAAAGTACTATTATTTATTAATAATAAGAATCATTGTGTATCTGGTCAGGGTAAGAACTGTCTGTGAAGCATGCTGTGTGTTTCCTACTTCCAGGGCTGACTCTGTGCTCTGCCTCTCAGCCTTCCTCTGTGCACCTGTCTATTCAACACAAGAGTTTGCAATGCTGCAAACTTAGAAATGTTCAGGTAGTACATGCATCTAGTTATTAAAAATGCTTTATTAACTCTTTTGAGAAAGACTGGATGCAATGTGGGAGTCATATTTTCAGCATGTAAGCAAAAAAGTGCATTTTGAAACCACAGATGTGAGAAAGTATTTGCAACAAGTAAACTGCTGCATCTCATAAGAAGTTATTACCTTGCATGTCTGAGTAAGTGAACTACCACTGTTGCTATTGTTTGGATATGAAGAATAGTACCAATAGTAAGGACAAGATATCCCACTGGTATTCACAGAAAAACCATGCTGAACTTCCATTAACACAGAAGATGTTAATGGAAGTTAATGTTTTAGTTTATTTGCTGTAACCTTTGGAGGATCCTAAGATATGAATATGAGTATAGAGTGAGATAACCTGAAACACAATTTTACATAAAGTAGAGAAACTGAAAAATGGATTCCTAGCCCCTATGTTTAAATACAGCCAAATACTTGCAGTGTCCAGGTGCTGTTGAAAAGACAGTCAGTAATATGAAAAGTATTAAAACACAAACACAAAAACATAAACAAACACACAAAAATACAACAGCTAAAGGGGTTGGGGACAAAGGTGGTGTTTTCCTCACTCCTCTTGGTCTCAGTCTATGGGCTGAGGAGGGAGAGGAGGATCAAGATAGTCAACCAAAGGCGGCGGTGCTGGTGTCATCATGAAGGCTTTGGCTTCCACAATCACAGTCTGCTCTTTGGTGAGAGAAGCAGTGGTCTTCTGGGAAGAAACAGCCTCCACCTCACTGCACTGGAGACAAGGCTCTTCTCAGCCAGTCTTGCTGATCAGCTCAACTGGGCTTTAAACTAAGCCCATCAGGGGATGGGGGCATTACTGCCACCGCAAGCCCACTGGGCAGCTTTTGCAAAACCAGCAGGATAAGGCACCCAAGGAAAACCAACCCTAGCCCAGCCCCAGCCCCAGCCCCAGAGTCATCCATAGGGAAGGCAAGGGCCCCCAATGGGACACTTATGTGCCTGTACACCAATGCCAGGAGCTTGGGAAATAAACAGGAGGAACTGGTCTTCCTGCTAAACAAGAATGATTGTGATCTCATAGGAATAACAGAGATGTGGTGGGACTCCACCCATGACTGTACCACGGGTATAGATGACTATACCTTGTACAGGAGAGATCATGTGGACAAAAGGTGTGTGGGGGGGTAGTTCTTTATGTCAAGGAAAGCTACACATCCCTGCAAGCCAACATTGGCAGTCAGGGTGGACAACTGCAGACTCCCTGGGTTAAAATCCGTGGTGAACATGGCACAAGGCACACAATGGTGGGAGTCTACTACAAACCTCCCACCCAGGTTCAAGAGCTTGACCAGGAATTCAGCAGGGAACTGGCTGAGGCTGCACATTCCTGGTGCATGGTTGTCATGGGAGATTTCAACTACCCAGACATTTCATGGAAAGAGCCACTTAGCCACAGCCAAATGGTCACAAAGCTTCCTCGTGTGTGGATGAGCTCTATCTGACTCTAGAAGTCTATGGACCAATGAGAGGCAAAGCACTGCTTGACCTGGTACTGGCAATGGGGGATGACTTAATCAGCGACCTAACAATCGAAGGGAAGCTGGGAGACAGAGAACGTGAGCTGATCACCTTCACCATCCACCATAATGCTGGCAAGTCAGTCAGCAATGCAGAAGTCTTTGACTTCAGGAAAGCTGATTTTCACAAGCTCAGGAGGCTTGTCAGTGAGGCCGTAAGGAACCATAACCAGAAGGGGAGGGGAAATCAGGATGAGTCGTTGCTCCTCAAGGGAGCAATACCTGAAGTTCAAACAATGTCTATCCCATCTCGGAAGAAAGGCAGCAACAGGGCACAGCAGCCCCGTTGGCTCTGCAGGGAACTAGTGTACCTCCTGCATCTAAAAAGAAAGACCTACAAAGGATGGAAGACTGGATACACCTCAAAGGAAGAGTATACTGCATGGGTCCAGACCTGTAAGGAGCAAACTAAGAAAGCCAAGGCTGCGACTGAACTCCAACTGGCTACACAATCAAGGACAATAAAAAGTCCTTTTTTAGATATGTGGGGAGCTGGAGGAAAAGCAAGGGCAACATTGGACCTCTGCTGAACTAGATGGAACAACTGACAACCGACACTCAGGAAAAAGCCAACCTGCTTAATGGGTATTTTGCATCGGTTTTTCACCAGCTCCAACAATCAGCCCTGCTAAATATGGTACAGGATGGCCAGGGTGAAAGAAAATTATTACCCTTCATTGTGAGAGAGAGGAGCCAGCAGGCTCCAAGGCTCCCAGGCTAAGCAGAGCGTCAGTGGCCCCAGGTCCGCAGCCCCAAGGAGCCCGGCAGAAATTCCCCTTACCCAGGTGTGCTGGGAAGGGAGGGGCCGATATTTCCCCCGCCGGTATAAAGAAGAGGCCGGACCGGAAAGCGGCAGCAACGCAGAACTGGAAAGAGAAGAGGTGGAGGTGGAGGTGGAGGTGGAGGTGGAGGTGGAGGTGGAGGTGGAGCATGCCGGCGCGCACTGCAGGGAACGCTGAAAGCGATGCTGAGCGCTGGTGGGAGCCTCTGGCAGAGAGCAAAACCCCAGCAGGGTTTTGGGACCTAGTCTACTGGCCCCTGCCGGGGTAGAACTGTTTGTTTACGGGCCGGGAGGGCTGATCCTGGCGGGAGAAGGGTACCATAATAACCCTAACAGAGGGGCACTACTGACTTTGGGTACCGTTGTCCCTGTAATAGGGGCACAGTCCATAGGGAACTTAAGTTGTTAAAAAGGAATCTTGTTAAGCCCTACAAGGGGGCTCTCTGAGAGCCAACAAAGGGGTGCTTGACCCCTCAAAGGTCAAGCTTGAGTTGGAAGGTGGCTGCAGACAGACGAAGCAGCTCCACTGATCAGGGGAGCCTTCTTGGTTGTTGTGTTTGTTTTGATTGACCTTTTTTTTGTGGATTAGCTGGGAGGAACTGAGGATACGTGGCCAGACCAACAGGTTGGCCACCACCCAGTGGAATGGGCAAGGGTGTAGGGGTGGCGGAGCCCTCGGAAACTCGGGACCTCTCGAGATGCTGGGGAGATTCATAATTGGACTACACGCTGAGACATCTGAACCAGCTCCATTAATATCAAGTCGTGGCAGGTGAAACGTACACGTGTGAGGCGCCAATTATAGCTGATGACACCCTAGGCAAGTGGCAGGCGGCATCTGTTAGGTCCACTGGGGACGGCGATCCCCGACATTCATCAATGTTGACCATGTGAAGGAACACCTCGAGAAACTGGACACCTTAAAGTCAGCTGGCCCACACAGCTTATACCCCAGGGGACTTAAGGAGTTGGCAAGCATCATAGCTCACCCACTGGCATGGATGTTTGAGAATTCGTGGCACTCTGATGAAGTGCCCAAAGATTGGAAGAAGGCCAATGTGGTGCCTTTCTTCAAGAAAAGAAGGAAAGTAGATCCAGGGAACTACAAGCTCATCAGCCTGACCTCTATCCCAGGGAAGATCTTGGAAAAAATTATTAAAGAGACCATTCTTGACAAACTGGCTGAAGGCATCATCCTGAGGGATAGCCAGCACAGGTTTGTTGAGAATGGCCAGGCAAGACCTACCCACATCTACGACCAGGTGACATATCACCTGGACTTGGGAGAAGAGATTGACATCATATATCTTGATTTTAAAAAAGCTTTAAATCTGGTATTCCATGATTGTCTCATAGGAAAATTGGCCAACTGCAACCTCAGCTACATCACAGTCCACTGGCTGGGGAACTGGCTCTGAAGTCAGACCCAGAGAGTAGTAGTTGATGGAAGTCAATCATCGTGGTGCACCTTGGTCAGTGGGGTCCCGCAAGGCTCTGTCCTTGGGCCTATACTTTTCAACATCTTCATTAATGATGTGGACTTTGGTGTCAGATGTAGACTGGCCAACTTCACTAATGACACCAAACTTTGGGGTAAAGCGTCCACACCCAGGGACAGGATGGTGATCCAGGCTGACATGAACAGGCTCAGAAAATGGACAGATAAAAACCTGATGGCGTTCAAGGCCAAAAAATTCAAGGTACTTCACTTTGGGAAGAAAAACCCGCAGCTTGCTTATAGGCTTAACAGTGCTACGCTTGCTAGCACCATGGCCAAAAGGGACTTGAGTGTCATGATTGATCACACGATGAATATGAGCCACCAATGTGATGTTGTAGCTGGCAAAGTGAGCAAAACTCTGGCTTGCCTCCGTAGATGCTTCTCTAGCAAATCCCAGGATGTCATCCTACTGCTGTACTCAGCCTTGGTGAGGCCACAGCTGGAGTATTGCATCCAATTCTCAGCTTCACAATTTAAAAAAAGATGTGGAAAAATTTGAGAGAGTCCTGAGGAGAGCCACACACATGATCAAAGGGCAGGAGAGCAGTCCTTATGATGAGAAGCTGAGAGCTGTGAGACTCTTCAGCCTGGACAAGCGCAGGCTCAGGGGGTACTTGATGGCTGCCTATAAGTATATAAGGGGTGTACATCAGGATCTAGTGGAACATCTGTTCACCAAAGCACACCATGGGATGACAAGGTAAAATGGTCACAAACTCCTCCAAGACCATTTCAGGCTGGACACAAGGAAGAACTTCTTTACTGTCTGAGCCCCCAAGGCCTGGAACAGACTGCCGCCAGAGGTGGTGCAAGCACCTACTCTGGACTCCTTCAAGAGACATTTGGATGTTTATTTTGCTGGGATCCTTTGACCCCAGCTGACTTCCTGCCCCTGGGGCAGGTGGCTGGATTCAATGATCTTCCAAGGTCCTTTCCAACCCTAATGTCTATGAAATATATGAAACACAACACTTCATAAAAATACTGGTGACTCTCTTCAATGAAAAACTGACTATCACAGATTCCAAACATATTTAGCACTTGACCATACATTTTTAATTTGAAATTACAAAAACAAGCCTTTATTGCTCAATTTAAAATAGTATAACTATTCCAGCCTAGTTATGATGAAGCTATTAAGTTATGCAAATGTCAATATAGAACAATATTTGCATTTAAATAAATGTTAGTTATCTGCATGTCGTGTACTGACTGCTATTTTTGTGAGCGCTCTTTGGGTGAGCGAATGCCTTTCTTCCTTGGGCACTTGGCCCAAATTATGGACACACCTGCATGCTCAGTGTTTGCATCTGGGGTGTGAGTGTCTGCCCTCTTTCATATAATTGATTGAATATTGAATATAAATAATCAGAGTAATCAGTAGAAATAATATTTTGGAAATGTTTGTGAAGAGTACAGAGTGTGTCACATTTCCAGGCCTGCATCTGTGCTCTGCCTGTGTGCTGCCTCCCTCCATTGGGTGTCTGCCTTGCAGGGGTGCCTACCCCAAACTATAGGGTATTCCACTTGCTCGTTCTGTGGGTCAGAGGTGGGTGCCCTGCAGAGTGTGTGTGTGTGTGTGTGTGTAATAATCTGTATGTATACTGAGATAGGCAGGCGCACACACACACACACACACACACACACACAGAGTAAAAGTTCTGGGAATGGGCGATGCCAGATAACAAAATATGCCGATTAATTGAGCAGTCCCAGCCGCTGCTACTCCTGCTACATCTGGGGCTTACAAACCAGCATAACGGCTTGTAAGATGCTGATTACTGGAGCTTTTACTGTATATAGATATATAGAGAGAGCGAGAGCTATAGATATATAATGATTGTGCTATTTTGTGTCTGGTGAGGACAGTAGTGAGCCCAATTAGGCCCATCTATTTCCAGGAAGCAAGCTGTGTCGCCCTTCTAATCATGGCTATCTCTCTTTAAATGAACAAAATGAGCCTTTTGAAGTATCTAGGGTAGATTGAACATTTGAAGAAGAATAAGCAGATATGAAATCTTTTAAATATGAAGGTGAGTTGGGCAATTGGTTTTGCATAACTTGTAAATTTTCCCATTTTCTCTAAAAACTGATTTTCTTCCATTTTTTCTAACAAATCATTACTAACTCATTAGTCCATGTGCTTCTATGTAAGTATAATGTTGGAATGTTATCTCATGGTGTATTATCCCACAATGGTTCAGGAAAACATTACTTATTATAACAGGGTTTTGGGGGTCCCCTGCCTGCTCAGTGTCTGCATCCGGGGGGTGGGTACTCTGTTGCCTAATAATGAGAATGATTGTGCTCTTTTGTATGTATCTCATAAGGACAATGAGCTCCACCTTTGAAAATATTTCCATGAAGCATCCTCTGTCACAATCAAGCCAAGTTTGGAAAAAAATATATTAATGCTAATCATAATGACAATGATAATCCTGGTAATGATAAGTGGTAGAGTGCTAGAGTGGCAGTGTTGCCAATTGACACCTGCCAGGTGCCTCTATCTCCTCTCAGCCTTTCTGAGGGTCTGCCCAAATACAGTTGGGGTACCCTGTCTGCTGAGTGTCCTGCAACAGGGTGGCTTGGTGGCCTTGATCAATAATAATAATGGATATTTGTAGCTGCTAGTTGTTGAAATGTGAATAAAGCATGTTTTTTCTGCTTGGATTTCTACAAATGTAACTATCACTTGTGTGTTTAATAATAAAAAAAAAAAGAAAGAAAGAAAAGGATGAATAAAGCATTAAAGGTTAATTCTATAAAAAAAGAATGAATGATGGGAGTAGAGGTACATTAAGATTCCTTGGGATCCTGAGATCCCCATCCTACTGTGTGCCCCACCCACATCATGCCCAGGACAGCTGCCCCCCTCCCCGTTGGGGGACCCTGATCCTCCTTCCCCAACCAGGCCCCCTCACACCATGCCCAGCCTGCATGCAGCTGTGTGACCAGAGGAGCTGGGTGGCAGCGCAGCACAGTGGGATGAGCAACCCTCACCCAGCCAGGGGCCAAAAAAATGAAAAAAGCAGCAGCACTCCGAGGCGGCATCTAGTGGACAAAGGGCTGAACTACAAAAATAGTGCAGTGTCACCTGGTGGAATAAGAGGGCAATTACAAGTTTTTGAGTGCCTTTGTGTTTGCAGGCAATGAATCCATAGACAATAGGGCTGTGCGAAGCTTCAGACTGCGATTCAGATTCAGAAAAGATTTGGACAATTCGGAGGCCAAACCTGCATATCCAAATTGAATCGTTAGCTGCTTTTGGCTTTCCACATTGATTCAGAGCTTACCAATCAATTCAGAAAAGATTCAGCGATTTGGAGATTTGGAGGCTGTCTGTATGGGGAAACAGAAATTTAGAAGAGAGATGGGGGGGGGAGACTATGTCTAGGTGGCCAGTGAGTGTGATTTCTTTCTGGCTGCCTTTCCAGTTACAGTGTATGGGGGGAGGGGCACAGAAACAGCATAAAAGCCTCTGTGTACAGGCTTGCTCTGCCTCTTGTGAGCTGGTTTTGTCTGAAGAACAGTATCAGAAAGGTACTGTGCAGGCTGCCTGGCTTGCTTCATAGTCAGCAATTGCAACTTGCCTGCTCCTTTTTGTAGTTGGAAAGGATTGGATAGGATTTCGCTTCGCTTAGCTTAGCTTAAATTTTTTTATTTAATACTATCCAATTCATTTGTTTCACTTTATATTTGTTCTCTTTTATTTATTTATTTATTTATTGTGCAAACTTTGAAAAAAGAAAGCTCAGCGTTTTCCCTGCCAGCTTGACCCATCACTGTGCAGGGAGGCACACAGGTTGCACACACACACTTATAATATACACGCATAGAAGAAGGAAAATCAGATATTCATAGGAGAAGAAGAGAGTCAGATCATATATAGTAGTTATTAGTTATTAATATTATTATCGTTAGTTTACATAGAGACTGAAGACAACACAGAAGTCAGATTCACAATGAGACTAATGCAGAACTCAGGGTCTTAGAAGAAGGAGGTATATCATTTTAGTACACAATACAACACAGAAGAAGAACAAGAGGTACAGTGGTAGTCACATATTCACATTAATAGAACACCACAGAAGAAGATACCATATATAGTTATTAATAATCAAAGAAGAGTCCAGTGCATGTACACAACCCAGAGGGAATAAAACACACAACACAAAAGGAGTGACACACACACACACACCTTTTGCAGCACAGGAAAGATTAATATGAAGCAGGCTGGAAAGGCAGGTGCCAGGTCTTCTTGCAGGGGAGGGAGAGAGGGTAGGGGGAGAGCTAGAGCTGCAAGCCCCACTCCCCTCCAAAACATAGACGCATTCTCTTCCCAAGCAGCCGTGACACTTCTGCTGCCAGTGAAAGCAAGGGGGTGGGAACAGTGTCTTCAACTAATGTCCCTGCACCTGTACCCCCCCCTCAGTCCAGAAATAGGCACCAATAGTGAAATCACTATCTCCTCCACCTCAGTGTCATCTCTCAGCTGAGCCTCCCACTGCCAGAGGAGAAGCTGGAGCTGGAACCTGAATTGAAGCAACCTAGGAGGCTGATGAAGTGAAGTTCATAGGTCCGGCTTTGAAAAGTGGTTTGCACTGTAATTTGTTCCCTCTCAGCATCCGGCCTGAGAGACTGGAGGCAGAGTGTTTTTTTGGAGAGGAGTGTGCCCCCACAGGTAGTTGGGTTTTGTTGTCTTTGATAGATTCTGGTGTGCAGTTTGTGGGGGTACTGGAGATAGTTGGCAAGTTTTGTGTTTTGAGCTGTAGGAAGTTGGCTTCAGGTCTGGTGATGATGTTAGGTGCTTGTTTGAATGTACAAACCACTTTTCAGAGCTGGGCCTATGAACTGCACTTCAGCCTCCGAGGTAGTAGGTACAGAAATTCATGGACTCAGTATAGATTAGACAGTGGAATTCTGACACACTGCAACCTGCCGGGCATCCAACTCCCCAGGCACCTCTGCACTTCTACCTGCACTGCTACTACATCCCCCTACCCCAGCCTGTCCCTCACCCCCTGATGCCTCTATTTCCATTTTCACTGACTGGCTTAGTTGCCTGCATTGTGGGCCAAGCCAGCCTCTGGCTTCTTTACTATTCCTTCCATCCAGGACCAACTGCAGGTGCTTCCTCAGCCTGACAAAGGGTTTTTCAACCCAAAAGCTTCCTAAGATATATTTTTTTTAAGTATTCCTTTTTTTTCATAATAAACATAAAGACATAAAAACATAAGATAAGCCATCACACACCGTGAGTAACATCATATATCCAACACAACACATTTTTACTTCTTGCTGTCAATTCCTTTATAAAAAGAAAGGCTCTGTGATAGTTCCATTTGGGTACCTTTGATGCTGATACTGATGCTCATGCTACTGGTGTTGAGCCAGCTAAGTTATTCTGATCTGTCATCATTTACAATAATGGACTGGACTGATGCTGTGGGGGAGGAAGAGGCCTCACTGGGGCACATTGCCATGTTGTGCAGAGGCCCCAGCACCAATAAGGGCACACCTGAACACAAGTACACGCACACAAACACACACACATTGAGTTACACAGTGAGAGCACACCTTAACAGACACGTGAGAGATGAAGCAGCTCCTACTTGAGAGGAAAGAAGGGCTGTCTGACAGTTTGGCTACCTGAGATGCTGCTGGTGCTACTGCTAGTGCTCAGTCAGTCACTAAGATATTTTTCCTGTTGTCAAGAAAAGTGGTGGACCGGGCTGAAGATGTAGGGGAGGAGGATACCTCACTGAGGCACACTACCATGCTGTGTAGAGACCCCAGCATCAGTGTGGGTGCACCTTAACACACACACAGTGTCATCCACCCACGTCATGAGTTTTGCTTGTTAGTGGCCAGAGGTGCAGGGTGTCAGAATCCAGACTCCCTCTGCACCTATCTCCTTGACAGCTGGCAGGCTTTGTGGCTTCAAAAGGGCCTATCAGTCTTTCAGTTTTCACCCCCTGTGCCTGAACACACACACACACACACACACACACACACACACACACACAGAGTGTCACCTATGTCATGAGGTCCAGTTTCCTAGAAACCTGTGCACCTATCTCCTTGAAACTTGGCAGGCTTTGTGACCTCAGTAAGAACTACCACCCCACTGTGGCTTAACACACACATGTGACATGAGTTTTGCTTTCAGGAGTTTGAGGTTCAGTTTCCCAGAAACCCCTGCACCTAACACCTTCAAGTGTGGCAGGCTTTGTGCTCTCAGTGGAGGCTACCATCCCTTCAAGTTTAATCCAAGTCAGCCAGAAAATAACAAAGTTATAGAGATTTCATTGATTCCCCATTACACTCCAGCGCCGAATCTCTGAATTGGCGCTGAATCAGCTCTGAAGCTTCGGAGACAATTCAGCTGAATCAAAGCAAAAAACTGATTTGGAGCTCTGAATAAAATCACCAGCATCTGAATTGGCCAAATCCAGATCTGAATCTAACCACTCCCTATTCACACAGGCCTAATAGACAAGGCAGTTTAATTCACAGCAAGCCAAACTAAGCTACGTCTTAGGAGTTTTACTTTAATGCACCAGAAAGACTTAAAGTATTGGGAAATCCTGCTCATGCAAACAGACATGCAGTTGCATCTCATGAAAGGGCAAAATTTGTAGTGTGTACATGTTCCCTATTTCTGTTCATTTGGAGTCTCTAAACAATGAGTGAAGCACAACAAAACGGAGGTGGAAGTGGAAATATGGAAATCTGCTCTGGATAGTTCCCCATGAGATGCTGAAATTTGCATGGCTGAGCTGACACGTTATATCAGGAGCACAGAACAGGCCCTGATGGATCCAGAAGAGTGGTACTTCACCTTTGGGACCTGTGGGTCTGATGAAGTGGTACAGGGCCAGTCTGTGGGCTGGATCAAACTCCACATGCCAGGATTGGTCCCTGGGACCCAGCACCACCACCTCCCTGCCCCACATTCTGGGATTGTACAGTACCACCAAAATCTGGTATTTACTTGAGAAGATATCCAGAAATATTGCAGTTAAATTAGCTCATAAATAAAAAATTGTAAGATGCATAGTACCAAATTGTTGATCATGTAGGGACAATGATGCAAGCTTGATGTAAGTGCTGCTAATGTATAAAGAGAGTAGAATAGAAACATGTTTTGAATTTGTGTTTAACCCTGCACTTTTCCTGTTGTTAGCCAGACTGATCATCTGGCTGATACTATGAATAAAAGCTTCATTAAGTAGCTACTCCTGCCCCATTACTGAGGAAAAGAAGGGTGCCTAGGGCCTACAAGTCAGTCCAACCCCTTTGAATAGACTTAATGATAAAAAGGATCTAAATAAGATTGCCACCCACCACAGGTGTAGGTAGTGATTGGTGACCCAGGGAGAGGCTCAGAAGTCCATGACTTAGCCCAGAAGAGGGAGTCTGGTCTAACTGAGGCAGAGATCCAGGGGAGAGTTAGTCCAGGTACACTGGAGGCAAGGCTTGTATACCACAGAAGGGCAAAAGAGAGCCTATGTTGCAAGTGATGTTAGATAAGTACTTTGCACCTTTTGTATTTATGCTATCCTATGGTGTAGGTCTCACTGCTCCCGTAGGTTCTTAGAGTGCAGGACCTCCATCTAACCCAGGAGGTGCACAGCCCCACCAGGGGAGACGCCTTGTTGGACCTAGTGCTGGCCACGGGTGATGACCTGGTCAGGAGGCTGCGGGTGCTCGACCACCTAGGCGACAGTGATCATCGCCTGCTGGAATTCACCATCCAGCG
>NW_017728916.1:25929994-25984381 GCF_001723895.1 Crocodylus porosus
GGGGAACTCCCCTCTTGTCAGCACGGAGGCGGAAAAGGATCTTGGAGTCATCATTGATTCCAAGATGAACATGGGCCGGCAGTGTGGGGAGGCAGTTAGGAAGGCCAACCGTATCTTGTCATGCATGCACAGATGCATCTCAAGCAGGTCCAAGGAGGTGATCCTCCCCCTCTATGTGGCACTGGTCAGGCCGCAGCTGGAGTACTGTGTCCAGTTCTGAGCGCCACACTTCAACAGGGATGTCGACAGCATGGAGAGGGTCCAGAAGAGGGCCACTCGCATGATCAGGAGACAGCAGGGCAGGCCCTATGAGGAGAGGCTGAGGGACCTGAACCTGTTCAGCCTCCAAAAAAGAAGGCTGAGGGGGGATCTTGTGGCCCATTATAAACTAGTCAGGGGGGACCAGCAGGCACTGGGGGAGTCACTGTTCCCCTGAGCACTGCCAGGAGTGACCAGGAATAATGGTCACAAGCTAGCGGAGGGTGGATTTAGGCTGGATATCAGGAGGCGCTACTTCATGGTCAGGGCGGCTAGGATCTGGAACCAACTTCCAAGAGAAGTGGTGCAGGCTCCTACCCTGGGGGTTTTTAAGAAGAGGCTAGATGAACACCTTGTTGGGGTCGTTTGACCCCTGTACTCTTTCCTGCCATGGCAAAGGGTCGGACTACATGATCTACTCAGGTCCCTTCCGACCCTAGAAACTATGAAACTATGAGACTTAAACCCAATAGTGGAGCTTGTGTTTGGCAAGCTTGGTGGTTAGAAGTGGATGCTCATATTTCATCTTACGCTGGAACTGGAGGACTGATGTGGCTTCAAGGGGTGGGTTAGAGGTTGCTGGGGTGCAGCAGAAATGCTTGGTTTATAGCACTCCTGGGGTACTGTGTGTGGGCAGTAGCCCAAATATCTTACAACAAGGATGACTGTTGTGTGTCACATAACTGGGTATCAAGCCACAAGACCAGCTTGAATCTAACCCCTATGCCCACAAATGTGGTATACCTAGGGGCCAGATGGCTCAGACCTTGCAGAGGGCTGAGCTAGACCTAAGGCCCAAGAACCTAGGGTCCTGGTGCAGTGGACCCAGGGCCTCAGAATCCAGCCAGAGTAAAAGTGAGCCATGACCTGGAAGTACCTGAGTTCAGACAGAGACCTATCCCAAACCCCATGTCAGCCCCTAGGGAAGTCTTCCTATGAACCAGAACATCGAGTTGTGGCAGGTGAGAACTGTGAAGGAGCAGAACACAGAGATCCTGGAAAGAAGGATGAGAAGGTGGAGGCCCAGTGGCAAGCTGGGCCAGAATCCTTGTAGTGTCAGCCCAGAACCTTCCACATTACAATGTTCATTCAAAATGCATTGCAGTAGGAATTAATACTTCCTTAGAGGCAGCAATACCAAGACTTTCTCTGCAGTAGATAAGACCTTGCTGGTCTCTTTTACAGAGAACTCCCAAAAATATAGCAACAAAAAAGGCAACTCAGGATGTCTGCAGGATTTAGCAAAGCTCTTGTCATCCACTTTCATAGTTCCAGGCCTAGGAGCTAGAGCATGGGACTTAACAAAACTGGATTTGAGGCAAACATTAGGACTGATTGTAAGTATTCAAAATATAATAGCTAGGTATTATACAAATCTAAGCCTAATGGAACATAAGGGAATTGTAATCATAATTAAAAGAATATCCAGTCCTTAATTTTCAGCTAAAAGCTATAAGCATTCAAAATGGAATACCTATGCATACCCCACTAGAAGCCTAATAGAAGATAGCAAAAGTTCTTGGGGAAATATTTTATTTCAAATAATAATAATGTACTTATAAGAATTCCCAGCCCTCCAGTTGTAAATACTCAAATATAATACCTAAGCCCTATCAAAATAAAATCCTAATACAATATAGCAGAGACTTTTAATAAAATTATACATTTTAAAGAATACCCAGTCCTTGATTAGTGGGTGTAAGCATTCCAAATACAAGCCTACCAGAAAATAATATATTTTAAAGAGAATTCAGTACTGTATTTCTAGTTGCGTGCATTGATTTTTTTTCAGAGTAGACTCCAATTACTAAAGGATGATATCCTATCCCTCATTGGGAGCTAATGCAGTGTTTCTGATTCATCCATCTTCTCAACCTACTACTTGCCAGTCTTGACCTCCATGGTTTTCTTGCTGCTTCTGTCTGGTCTGCATGTAGCCTGCTCAAGATTTTTCACACACAGATTATCAGGGAGCGCGTCTACATGTGTCATTTTAATACACATTAGCCTAAGTTAATGCACATTAAAATGGTGAATTTAGGTGTGAATAGCTGAAGAGAATTAACGAACATGTAAATGCATTAAAACACATTAACCCTGTGTGTGGACTGACTTGGGACTAAAATTAATCCCAAGTCAGTTGACATGCACAGTATTAATGTGCTCTAATACCTGTAAATGTAGACACCTGCCACTTAATGCACATTAAGCTAATGCACACTAAATTTAGGCACACTTAAATGCACATGTAAACATACCCAGGGAGTACAAGTTGATGAGGCAGGGAGGTAATCTATGACCCTAGGTAAGCAGAGTTCTCAGATTGCAGGACAAAGCTTGTTAAAGGCTTTATCTGCTCTTCTTTCTTCTTAAATTCCACTTCCACCTGTAACACCAAAGGCGAGGAAAGGGTATCTTCTCATCCATTCATCTGAAAGTGCATGGTGTCATTCCTTGTGTAACAAGATTTTACTGAGCTTGTCAGTGTCAAGTCCCTTCTGGAAAAAAACGGTATTTGTTTCAGCTGAGGCGCTCAAAATATCTCCAGACTTATCTATGGATGCCTGTAGATGTGTGGGGATGCTGCTCTGATGTACTGTAACTGCAGCACAAACAGACTTGATTAATCAAGCCTGCTGAAGCATGTTAATTGGTGTGCTCCAGCAGTCTTGGAGTCTCATGTATTCAGTGCATGTTTTGGAGTAGTGGCTTTTAATTTTGCAGAGGGGTTTATAAAGGTTGAAGACTCTTCAGAGTTATGGCATGTATATGATTTTAAGTTTAGAATTCCATTTGTGAAAAAATGAATTCTTGATGCTGAGATATAAATTTTATATTTACTAACTGGTGATTTGTGAAGAAGCTTCCAGGTTTTGGTCGAAGTCTGCCAAATGACCGAAGAATTGGGTGAAGTTCTTAGACATGTGCTCTTAGCAAAAAGGCATGTAAATGAATGAAATGCATAGGCAATTCCATGATAATGAAACAAACAGTAAACAGAGGTGGAGCTTGAGACAGGAGGAGAAATGGGTGGAAATGGGTGAAAGATATTCTTTGTAAATATCTTTTTGTCAAATTTATGGAGGGACTGCTGGACAATCTTAATGATGACCTCTTGTTTCCTCTGAATAAAGTAAATATGGTTGTGGTGGATGATTTTATGGACTCTACTTGTGAGGGGGGTGAAATAGAGAAAGTTTTACCAAGTACATACATTGCAGAAATTTTAGCATCATGTATATAGTTCACAATGTTTTCTATCAGGGGAGAAAGAGTCACACCATTACCCTGAACATAAAATACATTGTTCTGTTTTAAAATCCCAGGCATAAGCTACAGGCGGTATTCCTGGCAAGGCAGATCTACCTGGTCAAGGCCCAGTTCTTTCTAGAAGCTTTTGAGGGTGCCACTAAAAACACCTTATGGGTATCTGGTGATAGATTTAAACATTTCTACCGCAGAGAATTTTACATTGAGAACTTGACTTTTCCCTCCCAATCAGCCAGAAGTTTCATAGATTTCATAGACATTAGGGCTGGAAGGGACCTTGTGAGATAGCCTCTGCCCAAGGGGCAGGAAATCAGCTGGGGTTAGATGGCACCAACAAGATAGTCATCCAAACACTTCTTAAATGTGTCCAGAGTAGGTGCTTGCATCACTTTCAGGGGGAGTCTATTCCAGGCTCTGGAGACTCAGACAGTAAAGAAGTTTTTTCTTATATCCAGTCTAAAATGGTCTTCCAGCAGTTTGACCATTGGAGCTTTTCTTCCCTTGGGGTGCCCTGGTGATAAGACGTTTTCCCAGATCCTGATGCACACCACACTTATAGGCTGCCACCAAGTCCCTCCTGAATCTATGCTTTTCCAAGCTGGAGAGTCCCATGCCTCTCAGCTTCTCTTCATAAGGCCTGTTCTCTTGACCTCTGATCATGCATGTGGCTTTCCTCTGGACTCTCTCAAGCTTCCCCACATCCTTTCTAAAGTGTGGAGCCCAGAACTGGATGCCGTATTCCAGCTGTGGCCTCACCAAAGCCAAATAAAGTGGGGTCTTGCTTGAGATGCATTGGTAGATGTAAGCCAGAGTTTTATTTGCTTTGCTGGCTGTGGCATCGCAGTGGTGGCTTACATTCATTTTGTGGTCAATCATGACCCCCAAGACTCTTTCAGTTGTGGTGCTAGTGAATGTAGCACTGCCGAGCCTATAGGTATGATGCAGGCTCTTTCTCCTGAGGTGGAGCACCTTGCATTTCTCTTTGTTTAAAGTCATCAGGTTTTCATCTTCCCACTTTGTCAGCCTGTCCAAGTCAGCCTGTCCAAGTCAGCCTATCCTCTAGTGTGACTGCATTTCCCCATAATTTGGTGTCATCTACAAACTTAGCCAGTCTGCTTTTCATACCCGAATTCAGGTTGTGTATGACTATGTTAAAGAGTACTGGTCTGAGTACTGAACCCTAAGGGGCACCACTGGTCACTATGCACCATAGTGACACAGTTCCATTGACTATCACTCTCTGGGTCCAACTGTGGAGCCAGTTCCCCAGCCATCAGACCATAAGGTTGTCGAGGCCAAGGTTCCCCAATTGTGTAATGAGGACATCACGGGAGACCAAATCAAAGGGTTGTTTGAAATCCAAGCATGGGCAACTGGTACCGCCTTAGTCAGGGGGGCCAAATGCGTCCCCCCCCATGACCAGTCCTGCCAACTGGGGGAGGTAGGGGTCCCCCGTGGGTAATTCCCCCAATGGCCAATCGCTGTGGCCCATCACTGCAGTCACTTCTGGGAGGCGCTATGGCTGATTCTGGAAGCAAGCACCAGCTGATCGCTGCAGCTGCTCCCAGAAGTGGCCACAGCCACTCCTGGAAGTGGCTGCAGCAATTGCAGTGATCAGCCAGTGCTTGCAGGGGGGACACTGGCACTCCCACCTGCCCCCTTGCCCATCACCTAAGCATGTAACATGGCCAGTCAAGGGGTGCACTGGCACTCTCAGGGGGTGTACATGCACTCCATCCACAGCATGGGCCGTCTCCTGTGTGACATCTAGGCTGCCCTCCCATTGCAGGCAGCAGCCACCCTGGATGACCATCTCCAGATGGGTCAGGTCCCCCGCACTGCAGATGCCCCAAGAGAGGTTTTTCCCATGCTGCCAGTCACTCTGGCCATGGCTGGCGAGCTGGCTGCCAATCCTGGCACCCTGCTGACGCTCCCTGTGCCTCCAGACAGTGACACGAGTTGCCCCTTTGCTTTTCTGGCATGTAGAAGCCTATATACCTGGGTGGTTTATGTCCACCATGCCCAGGTGCTGGTGAGCTGCCCCAATACTCCATGGTGATGGTGCCTGTGGCCACCAGTTTCCCCCCCAGTCCACCCGGCTTGGCACACATTGTATAAGCCACCAACCGCCCAGAAGACTGGCAACCTGCAGTAGTGGTTGCTGCATGGCAACCTAGCCACTGGCATGTTTGCATCCCACTTTGACCCATCCACCTCGACAGCCTGCCCCGTCTGCCCTGGGGGTCTTGAGGAGACCCTCTTTCATGCCTTTGTTGACTGTCCCTGCCTGTAGCCCTTCTTTATCACCTTTGAGCTGCTGCTGTGAGTGCTGGGCAGGAGCCTCTCAGAGACCACCTGCGTGTGCTCCTACCCATACTGGGTGGCTGAGAAGGGCTCTGTCTGCCTGGCCAACATTTTAATAGGTCAGGCTAAGATGGCTGCCTTCAAGAGCCTCTGAAACTGGCTTGCTGGGACAGGATCAGATGATGCCTCTGGCTGGAGTTTGAGTATGTTGTGCTCCAGTGGGCAGTGCCTGCCTTTGAAACATGCTGGGCCCTTGAGGGAGCACTGTGCCATGTGGAGGATAGCCATCTCAGATAGGTGCTCTAATGTCATGACCGGTCTGGGAGACCAGGCAGGCTTGGTGTTGGACTGCAAGTTCCAGCTCATGCCATGCCCCGGGCCCTCACCAGGCTGCATTTTTTTTCTTTTTTGTGTGGGAAGTTGAAGGTGTTGGCATGTTAATGATTGGATAGAGCAGGGTAGGAATAATTTATTTATAGATATGAGCGTGTGGCCAGCATCCCGACTGCATAATGGCATGTAAGGCACGACATGGAATATAGCGAAGGTGTTTGTCACAGTGTGATGTGATGAATGCAATGACATGGTATTCTTAGTTTGATGGTAATTTGTTTTTCTACTTTGTAAGTGGCCAACCTTTTTGTATCCCTGAGCCCCTGAATAAAGTAGTTAAAAAGTCAAAAGTCCTTCCTTCCCTGGCACCCTGCTGATGCTCCCTGTTCCTCCTGACAGTGACACAGGTTGTCCTTTTGCTTTTTTGTTGTGTAGAAGTCTATACGCCTGGGTGGTTCATGTCCGCCATGCCCAAGTGCTGGTGGGCTGCCCTGATACACGGTGGCGATGGTGCCTGGGGCCGCCAGATTCCCCACCAGCCCACCCGGCGTGGTGCACATTGTATAAGCTGCCAACCGCCAAGAAAACTGGCAACCTGCAGTGGCGCTTGCTGCACGGCATCCTAGCCACTGGCACGTTTGCATCCCACTTGGACCCAGCCGCCTCAACAGCCTATCCCTTCTGCCTGGGGGGTGTTGAGGAGAACCTCTTTCATGCTTTCCTGGACTGTCCCCGCCTGCAGCCACTCTTTGTCACCCTCGGCTGCTGCTGCAGGCACTGGGCTGGAGCTTTTCAGAGACCACCTACGTGTGCCCCTGCCCGTACCAGGCAGCTGAGAAGGGCCCCGTCTGCCTGGCCAACTTCGTACTGGGTCAGGAGAAGTTGGCCGTTGTCAAGAGCTGCCGAAACCGGTTTGCCGGGACCGGCTCAGATGATGCCCTGCGGCTTTTCCGCCTCCTGGTGCAGGTGCACCTCTCACTGGAGTTTGAGCATGCTGTGCTCCGGCGGGCGGTGCCCGCCTTTGAGACACACTGGGCCCTGGAGGGAGTGCTGTGCCAGGTGGAGGACGGCCGTCTCAAATATGCGCTCTGATGTCATGACCGGTCTGGGCGACCGGGCTGGCTCAGTGTCGAACTACGACTTCCAGCTCGTGCCGCGTCCTGGGCGCTCACCAGGCTGCTTTTTTGCTCTCTTTTGTGTGGGAAGTTGAAGGTTTTGTTACGTGTATGATGGGATGGAGCAGGGTCTGAATTGTTTATGTTTAGAGTTATGACTGTGTGGATGGCATGCCGACCACATAATTAGCATGTAAGACACAACATGAAATGTAGCGAAGGTGTCTGTCACGGTGTGATGTGCTGGTTGGTTTGGTTTGGTTTGGTAGTAAGTTTTTTGTGTTTTCATTTTGTAAGCAGCCACCATTGTTGTATACCTGATTCCCTGAATAAAGTAATTAAAAAGTCAAAAGTCCTTCCTTCCTTTGATAGCACCACATTGGCCCTTTTCAAATCTTCAGGAACTTCTCCCAAGTAGCATAAGTTCTCAAATATCCTTGCCTTTGGTCATGCTATGATGTCAGACAACTCTTTTAGCACTCTTGGGTTCATTTCATCAGGGCCCACTGACTTATGGACACTTCTCAGGGTGTTTCCTCACAAGGTCTTCACCAGATGTAGGTGTGTGGTCACCTATACCCTTGTAATCCTGTGTCCTGTCAGGCAAGGTGATACCCTTGGGCTAGTGAAAAACTGATGCAAAGTAATCATTAAGGGGATTAGCTTTTTCCTGGGTGTCGGATGTTAGATCCCCATTTGGTTCAGCAGAGGTCCAATGTTACCCTTATTTCTTTTTTGAATTCTCACATATCTGAAAAAGTACTTTTTATTGTCCTTTATTCCTGTAGCCAGTTTGAGCTTGGTTTAAACTTTGAAAAAAGCAGTGTTTGGAAATAAAAAGAGATGATATAGCAGTGGGCTCTTTTTTTAGGTCCCAAGCCTGCAGAAGAGGAACATGTCTAACTGCATGAAGAGAAATTTGTCTTTCTTAAAACTGCTTATTCAATTCTCCCCCCAGCAGAGGAAAGCTATACTCTGCTTGGCCTCTGAGGATTTAATACTGGCCATTTCAAAAAATTGCTCTGAACACCCTAAAAGGAAATGTTCCTTTGACACCTTACCAAATCTGTGTGCTGAAAAAGAGAGGCAGAATCGTAAGAAGCCTAAGTAACAAAAGACTGTTTTGGGGAAGAAAAAAAAAGAAATAGCTGGTGAAACAGTCTGGGGCATTTATCAGACCCCTGTTAAGTTTTGATATCCCTCTGATCACAGGACTTTTGACTGGGCAGTGATGGAGTATGCAGAAAAAATGTACCTGGTGCCCAGCAGAGTGACCTGGACAGAAGGAATTTAACCCTGTTTATGCGAGAACAGAACCCCTTAGAAATGACAAAATCCCTAGAAACACCAAGAAATCCTGACCCCACTGTTCAGGAAATGTTGGATAATGTGTCTGCCCAATGAGTGGTCCCTGCACCCCACCACTGGGCAGGCTGGGGGACCATTGCCCGGCAGAAGAAGAAACACTGGGTTATTGTGGTGGGCAACTCAATCCTGAGAGGCACGGAGGGGCTGATCTGCTGACCAGATCCTATGGTGAGAGAGGTCTCCTGCATGCCTGGAGCAAAGATCCTGATTCCTGATCTCATCAAGCCCTCCGACTACTACCCCATGGTCCTTGTCCATGTGGGCACAAATGATGCGGCTGGGAGTAGTCCTGACCACATCATGAAGGACTTCCATGAGCTGGGGGTTGGGCTCAGGAAGTTGGCGGCACAGGTGGTATTCTCCTCCATCCTTCCAGTTGGCAGCAGCTGAAGGCACCAGGATGCCTGCTTCAGGGTAGTCAACTGGCAGCTCCAGAGGTGGTGTCTTCAGGAGGACTTCACGACCAACACCTAACTTGGAGGTCTTCAAGAGGAAGTTTGATAGTCACCTGGCTGGCGTCATCTGACCTTGGTCCTTTTTCCTGCCGGGGGTAGGCAGTCGGACACAATGATCCTTTGTGGGCCCTTCTGACTCTACAGTCTATGAATACAGGAAAAATGCTAAAGTGTTGCTCAGCAAACTGAGTCAGCACAAGCGTGTTTCTTCTTGGGCTGATCATGGGGTTTCATATGAAAAAGAATGCTCAGAGGGTTCCAACATGCTCGACTTAGTCTGGGGAGCCCGTCAGACTCACACCATTTCTCGTAAATGTCCACCTAAAGGTCAGGACATCTTTATGAAAGCCGTGGCTGAGCTGAACATACCATCTTCTGTTATGGGAAATGATGCAAACCAGGATCATCTAGAACACCTGAAAGCCTCTCCCACAGATGAAGAAACACCAGCCTTACCACCAAAGAAGTGAAAGATTGTCTCCGAAAGCAAGTAGGTCACCATGTAAAGTTTTATACTTGCAATAAACTATTCTATACTGCTTCAAAATTTTGTCTGCCAAGTGGGGTTTTTTTTAATGCATGGGGTAAAAGAAAAACACACATACATTTTTCTTTGTTAAGAAAACCCAGCAATGGGGTTCTTTATTTAAATAACACTTTTGTGGAAGTCTTTGCAAAAGACACATGTCTGGGCATGTTGAAGCATTTTTTTTAGCAGGTCCAGTCATGTGGAAAGATTTGTATTTACTTTTTACAAACTTGCATCACCATGTGGTAATTTTGTAATTAAGAGCTGAGGTCTTGTAACTGTTTCATGTGAAAAGCATTGAGGGTAGCATTCTTATTTAAAAAGAACATAATATTTTGAGGAAACAGGGCTGTTTTGGGGCTGACCATACAAATAAAAAACTCCCATAGTTCTGATCCACTAGGTACATTTCCAGCCAGCATTCTCCAGGCTGATTATGCAGGTGCATGTTGACCACTAGGCTCAGGGATCTTTGAGACAGTTGAACCTTAGAGAGTCAATCACAGGGGAACACATCTGAGACAGTCTCCTTGTGTAAGGGTCTGTGGATAAAACCCAGGAGATCTGTTCACTCTCCATCTTTTCATGTAGTCAGACAGGATGTTTCTTCACTGGTTTATATCTCTAACATTATCAAAGACCCCATACACAATCATGTTGACAGTGGTGGTCAAAGCGTATTTCCACTCTCAGGTTCCTGGTTTTAATCAGGGAATAACAGTCAGCACATTCCTGGTCAGGACACAGGTTAAAGGCAAACAAGGTATACCCCTGGAGAAACTCTTCACAGTTGATCATTTGGGAAGGGTCTGTTATATGTCTACCAACAGTCTGCACCAGATGCATATATTCTCTCATGCAGTTACCATTCTCAGAATCTGGTTGTAGTCGTTTTGCAGGGTTTTGTTCTCTATCAGCATACAGAGCAACATAATTGATATTGTAACTTTTAAAGTTAAAGGGGTTCTTAGCGCAGTTCCCGTTACAGGCATTGTTATCCAAGAACCTGATAATGACAAGCTTGGGCAACTGTCCCAAAAACAAATTCTCCTGATTACTGACCAAACTGCCAGCAGGGTTGCTAAATACTTTTATACCTACATGATCTATAGGGTATTTAGCATTGGCCATAAGCAAGGCCTCCACATAGCCCAGCTAGATGCCTGGGGCCACCTTCACTTTCTTTACAAAAAGTGAGGCATATGTGATTTGTAGTTTGCACTTTCCAACTGCCAGGGCACCCATCAAACAGAAGGTGTCTTTACTGCAAGTCAGTTTAATTTTTCTGTTCACTCCATTCAACAAAATTTTTTCTTGAAAAAACAAATAGCTGTGGAGGTGGCCTAGCAGCATTACCTTTCTGCTTTGGGGAGTCAGGTTTGTCCATCTCCTAGACCCCTGATTACCACAATCCAGTGCAACTGCTTCACGTTATATGGGGGTGTGTTTGTAAAACAGGCCAGCCAAAAACTGAGTGGCAAGGGAGTCATCACTGTAGTTGAGGACCAATTTGATGAAGGCTCTTTAAGAGTAACAGTTGTTGCTCTGGCTTATGAGACAATCTCCCAAAGTGACACCCAACTGTCTGAAAATAGAGTCCAGTAGATAATTCACTAGGCCCACTGTTGCCCCAACATCAAGATTGGTTCCATCACCTTTTACAGTAATGCAGTGAAGGTACAGCAGCATGTTGTTCAAATGCATATAATCATTGCCACTCCCAGCAATGAAAAAGTCAAGGTGGGCAGACTCCATAATAGCTGATAGGGGGATCTCAATGTACAGACTTTTCTCAATGCTGGTCTGCATAGAGGCTATTTGAAACAAATCCAGTTCTCAGTTGGTACACTCTTCAGACCCACAGTGAACAAACCCATATCAGTTACAATATCTCTCTTTTTCTTCCAGGAGAGCACCCTTTTTTTTCTGCCAGGCAGCTGCTACTTGATCTTCCACATATACTTGACCTGCCAACTTAAACTCTTTCTTCTAAGGGGTTGGGGCGGGCCTGTACATCAGAGACATGATGCAGCTCTCTTTCTTTTAAGGGGCTCCTTCTTTTAATATGCATGAGGCTGTACCCATCCTGCTTTGGTGACTTGCCCACCTTATTCAGGACAGCTTGGGAGATGTGCCTAATCATGTCTTGGGCTATATTTTGAGCTGCATTTTTAATGTGGGTTTTAATAATCTTCAGGCCCCTTTTCAAAAGCCGGATGGCTTTTCTAAAGAGGTTGTAGAATATGCCCCCCAGACCAGTCCCATATATCACAGGCATCCCCTTATAACTGGGGACACCATACCCTGCTTGGGCTTTGTAATAATTTCTGTACAAAGTAGGGTCCCCGTAATTTTTTACCATCACCATTGTGCTTTTTCTTATTTTAAAACCCCAAAGTCCTCCTGGGGGCAAGTGAAGCTTAACAATCATCTTGCCAAAGTAAAATGAGATGTGTCTGCTCTGATTTGTCTTCTTTTCAATACTGATTGTTTCAATGTGATGCTGACTCATGGGGACATAATATGGCTTGTCATAGGTGATAGTGACAAACTCATTGTTTTTTCCACAGGCAGGTACACAAGATAGTAAGGAAGGGGTTGGCAATGTTTTTGGGCAGCATGCTAAAAACACCTGAAACTTCAACTTGTAACGTTGGCATGCCAAAGGCAGATAGAGGGCAAGCCATGAGGGACCTTATTATTGTTGTGGTCATGTAGCCCCAGCCCCTTCTCCACCATCCACATAGAGGCATGTGTGCCAAGAAAAATGCCTTTGAGTGCCACACTCTGGCACCCATACCGGGGGTTGACTACCCCTGTAGTAAGAGAACCAAAAAAGTCCCTGACAATCTGAAGTTTGACAATGCCCATGTAGAGATATCATGAATTAAATCCTCCAGTCATATCAGAAGTAAAGGTTTTTGTGTTTTTTTAACAGGGGACTTGGGTAGCAATCCCAAAATACAGGCTACTCCACCATGGATAGAAAAAGCATAAGAGTTATAGCTGGCTTTAAGTATAATTTTTCCACTCACTTGATCATAGATCATAACTAATTTAGGTGGGCTGGGGTGGATGGCAATACTATTTTTTATAAAAGCCAGCAACTCTGTGATGGATGAATAATACCTCTGATATAGGATGTACCCCCATTTTTAGCCTCAGAAAAGGGGAGTCTTCATTGATCCTGTTCCAGCAGTGCGGGTATTGTATTTCTGCTAACCCTACCTCCCAGCTCCCCGGGAGATCCAGAGGTTTAAGCATCTGTATGGTAAAGTTTGAGCTGGTGTTCTGTGGGGAAATCCTTGTGCAGGCATCACTGAGTAAAGTGATGTAAAAAACACCATCACTTATCTTGCCCGTTCAGCAGTGTTTATGATTTGTCTTTTACTCTAAATGTTAGAGACTTAGGAAGCTTCTACCCAGCTATTAAATTCATCTGACCACCCCAACCATTTCACCAGTAACTGTTTCTTTCTTCCCTTCCCTCTCTCTGCTAGGACTTTGTCAACCCTGTAACTGCTGTCTTTGTTTAGGGTTCACTTTATGTAGTTCTTCAGGATGAAAAGAACCCTTGATAGCTTCATCTTCATAATCTTTTAGCTAAGCTTGTAGGCAGTAGATGGTGGGTTCTGCACTTGCCTAATGACTTCATCCACTGTGAAAATTGCATCGGTGAATGTTTGTTCATAACCTTTTTCAAATCTCCCTTAGGTTCAAGACACCCTCACATGGTCTCCTTTTCTGAACAGGGGTGTTGCTCCTTCTGTTTTAAAGTAGTCTCTGTACCCTGTTTTCAACACATGGGGAGAGGTTGAGGAGTTCACATCAACAGCCCTGGCACAGAGAGTTCTGTGAAAGCTGTGGTTATAGCTCTTCATAAACTATGGTAACGCATCAATGTAGCAAAAGGTATTGTGGGCTGTAAAATACCTCCACATCTTTGATTTTAATGTTTTGTTAAACCACTCTAAAACTGCTGCTTTCACTTCATTATTTGTAACAAAATGGTGGCTATCATACTGCTTTAGAAGTTTGCTTAAAGGCTTATTTAAAAATTCTTTAAATAGTTTTTGAGACACACTACCTGCTGAAAAAAATTCTTTCAAAGGCCTCCGTTATTTCACCCACCAACTTGTCTTTTAATCCCAAAGCCTGGGCATGCTTGGATAATATATCTAGCACTGTTAAGATGTACTTAAAATTACTATTGTGTTTGAAGAACTGTTGTATATCCATCAAATCTGCCTGCCATTGCGCATCCACATCTGAAACAACAGTTTTGTTTCTTTCAAAATGTCTTCTTTCCCACTTGTGTAGGGTATAAACACCCTGATCTGAAAACCAGGCAGTCACCTGGCTTCTGTTTAGATTCTTATTCTGACTTTTGGCCCCTTCAAGAAGTGAAATCACCTCACCAAAACTCCTCACTTCCCCATGTTGTAAGAAATTTCCTTTAACAAAGCCTCCTCTGTAGACATGATTGCTAACTATGGTGCCCTCCTTGCTAAAGTGTGTATGATAGATTTAAGTGCCAGACAACAAATTTAAACAGTGGTAAAACAAGGTTTATTAATTAGGTAATGAAAAACAGCATATACAGGAGTATTCAGCCATATCTTGAAGTCCTCTCTTCTAGACATAGAAAATCCTTCTCTGAGCAGGGGTTCTCTGTGATCTTCACAAGTTCATACCCATGCTCCACAGGCTCTGGGGATTCAGATAAAATTGATACAACTGTCTTTAGTATTGCCTTGAACTCATGTCTTTTAGACACTAACAAAACCACTTCATGCAAGAGACCTTTATTCTCACAAATCCACTGATGTGTTGGTTTTGAAAGCTCTCTATAAAGGTATCATCTACCTACAAAGAGATTATATAGTTAACTCAGACCCACCCTGTTACCACAGAAAGCAGTTCACTCCAAAAAATTCTAGATTAGTTACTTCAGCAGAGTCCTCGGGGTTTAGCTTGTCACCCACTTCCATGCTCTCTGCTGCTGGCTCTGATGCAGGTTGTTGAGGGTCTGCCACAGTCCCCAGATCTGTTTTGGGAGTCCAGGAATCTGTCTCTACCACTGAGGTCTCATCTATATTACTGCTGAGAAGTTTGAACAGTGTCTGAGGCTTCCACAGAATCCATATTTGCTTCTGCCTGCATTAGCATGGTCTCAGAAAACACATGGCATGGTTTGGAGGCATTCAGGGAGCAGACCTTCTGATGTGACAGGGGCATGTGATGGGGCAGCAGGGGTCTCTGGGACCAATAGGGTACCCAACATGGCTGCCACGAGGGTAGGACTTCTGATGTCATTTGGCAAGTGATGGGGCACCAGTGGTGTCCCTCAGGGATCAGTGCTTGGTCCAGTTCTTTTCATAGATTTCATAGACATTAGGGCTGGAAGGTACCTCGGGAGATCATCGAGTCCAGCCCCCTGCCCAAAGGGCAGGAAGTCAGCTGGAGTCATAGGATCCTTATCAACATCCTTATCAATGATTTGGATGTGGGAGTGAAAAGCTCACTGACTAACTCCATGGACACCAAGTTATTGGGGAGTGGGGTCATGCTTGAAGATAGGCTGCAGATACAGGTGGACCTAGACAGACTAGCAAGTTGGGCAGATCAGAACCAGGTGAAGTTCAACGTAGAGAAATGTAAACTGCTCTATCTGGAGATGAATAATCCCCAACATACTTACAGGCTCAGTGGCACCAAACTGACCAGCACCATGATTGGAAGGGACCTAGGGTAAAAACGGACCACAGTATGAATATGAGCCATTAGTGTGATGCTATAGCCAGCAGGGCAAATAACACCCTGGCATGTATCAATCAATGCATCTCAAGCAAAACCAAAAAAGTTATTCTTCTACTTTACTCAGCATTGGTGAGACAGCAGCTGGAGTACTGTGTCCAGTTCTGGGCACTACACTTCAACAAGGATGTGGACAAGCTTGAGAGAGTCCAAAGAAGAGCCACCCTTATGATTAGAGTCTTACATGGCAAACCATATGAGGAAAGGCTGAGAGATCTGGGACTCTTCAGCTGAAAAAAAAAGAAGGCTGAGAGGGGATTTTGTAGCAGCCTACTGCTACATCAGGGGCTTAGTTCACCCAGGCATCTGAGGGGAAAACCAAAAGACTCCTGGCCACAGACTCCTGGAGAACCATTTCAAGCCTAACACTAGGAAAAAACTTCTTCACAGTTAGGGTGTCCAGACTGCAGAAAGGCTCCCTCCAGAGGTGGTACAATCACCTACCCTAGAAAGCTTCAAGCAGAGACTGGATGGCATCTGACCCCAGTTGTTTTTCCTGCCTAGTGTAGTGGGGCTAGACCCAAAGATCTTGCAAGGTCCCTTCCAGCCCTTATAATCTATAAATCTGATTCTGGGACCAACATGGTGGACAACATGGTGGTCTGCGAGTGGGACTTCTGATGTCACAAACCATTTAATAGGGGCAGGAGATTCTTGGACCATTGTGGGAACAAGATGGAGGCCAGCATGGCATCCAGGGGGGTAGGATTTTCTTATGTCACAGACCATGTGACAAGGTGGCAGAGGATTATGGGACCATCATGGTGGCCAGAAGGGTGGGACTTCTGATGTCACAAACTATGTGATGGGAACAGGGTGTTCTGGGACCTACATGGCAGCCAAGATGGCCACCAAGATGGCTTCCAACATGGTGGCAAGGAGCTGTTTTTTTGATGTCATAGGCCATGTGATGGGGCAGGACTTCTGGCCCTAGCTCCAGAAATACCCCTTCTCCCCACCGCAATGGAGTATTTCTGGTGGAAGGGGTGGGGCTTCTGGTACCAAAGGTCAGGGATTAGGGGTGGGACTAGATGGTGGACAGGTGGCAGGGCAAGGGGTAGGACACCTGGCAGGTGGGGAGGGCTTTTCAATTTGACATAAGGTGTATCCTATATACTACTCCCATGGGCTGGATGAAATTGCCTGGTGGACCAAATCCAGCCTGCGGGCTGTATTTTTCCCCACCCCTGCATTAGAGAGCCCAAATGGGGCCATAATCTTCCTGATCTGCTGCTCACAAACAGGGAAGGGTTGGTGGGGAATTTAGTAGTGGATGGCAAGTTGGGCAGCAGTGACCATGAGATGATTGTGTTCAGGACCCAGAGGAATGGAAGGAAGGAGAGCAGCAGAGTGTGGACCCTGGACTTCAGAAAAGGACACTTGGACTCCCTTGGGGAACTGATGGGCAGGATCCCCTGGAAGGCCAGTCTGAGGGGGAAAGGAGTGTGGCTGTACTTGAAAGAAACCTTACCGAAGGTGCAGAAATAAACCACCCTGATGGGCAGGAAGGCTAGGAAGTATAGCAGAAGACCAGTTTGGCTTAGCAAAAGACTCTTTAGAGAGCTAAAGAAACCAAAAAGGAAACAAGAAGTGGAAACTTGGGGTGGGGGGGTGACTAGGGAGGAGTGTAAGAGCATTGCTCAGGCATGCAAGGGTAAAATCAGGAAGGCTAAAGCACAATCAGAGTTACAGCTAGCAAGGGACATGAAGGGTATCGACAAGTATGTCACCAACAAGAAGATGGGTGGTGGGTCCCTTACTAAGTGGGAGAAGCAAACTAGTGACAGAGGATGCAGAAAACCCAGAAAACACCTTTTTTTACTCCAGGCTTCACAGGGAAGGTCAGCTCCCAGACTACAATGTTACCTGTCAGCTCTGTGTTCTTGGCAAACCCCAGCACAGTACGCAGCCTGTCTGACTCACAAAGGACTTGCTCCCACCCACCACCTCTGCCTGAACAAGAACTGATTAGAGGAAGGACTTACAAAAGACAATGAAGATGCAGTGGGAGACGCACCTAAATCCCTTCAGACAATGGTGATAGGAGTGAAGCAACTCCCCTGGTCTCATTTACGTGGGAGATGGGACAGGCATGCACTTTCATTAACATTCAGGATGGAGAACAGAGATTCCAAGGTAAGGACCGCACTGAATTCAGGGACCAGAGAAGCAGGGGAGCACTGCGTGATGGGGGATTCCTGCTCCAAATGCTAATCAACCCACATCTGCACACACCCAGCTCAGCATTTATCAGACCAATTCTGATAATGACTCCTTTATTGGTACCCAAAACACTGAATCTGTCTGTCTGTATTGTGAGATCCCTCAGAGTAATGCCACCCATAGAGAGGAGTGCTCAGTTCCTATTATCCAACATATGAGCTATCATTTACCCATAAACAGACCTAGTGTTCTCCCCTGAGCCATTGTTAGTTCTCTACAAAAACCCCTACCCAAGCTCAAATTTCTGTCCTGGGGCTTGGATCCAAAAGCTGCCCCAGTTCCACTCCTTTCCTGCCTAGAATCCCTTCACTGATTGTGCTGAGGGCTCTGCCTGTCTGCAAGTTCCAGCAAACACCTGGGAACATCAAATAGTTCAAGCTTTGCTGAGTGGTGAGATCCCAACTCTTTTTTTCTCTCTCTCTCTGACTCCAGGAACCTGACTTTTATTTTCTTACTACAGGTGCTGCTTTCTAAACCTGACTTTTGCTGATCAGACTTAAGCTACACTTGCCCAAATACCTCATTGAAACTATGCAATATTGTAATTGTTTTATTTGTCTCTCTTGTATGACTATTACTGCCGGTAGCATCATAAGTTCACATACCTGGCAATAAATAACTTTTATGGTCAAGCCGGTTGCTATATTCTCTCTCTGAACCTCACTTACTCTTCCTTCCCTTTGACTTCCCCATTTGCTCTGCAGCAATGCTTCTTTTACCTAAGCCAAAGATCCCTGTAATGCCCAAAACTATGGTGGGGTCTGCTCATCGAGGGAATTACTTCTAGGACCATTGTGACAAGAGATTGGGATGTGCTGAGTTTTGAGTTGCATGAGCATATCAGCTGAAAGTGGTGATTGGACCCAGCCTGCTCAGACGTACTCTGTTAGCATGCGTGTCTAACGTGTGTCTAACTACATTTATACTGTCTTGCTGAAATAAGAGATGAGCTGAGTTCAAGGCACAAGAGAGTGTCAGCCTGTCAATGCTGAATAACTCGGCCTGACTCAGATGTACTCTGTTAACCCATGGGCTTGTGTCTGACTGCATTATATTGCTGCCCCGATTAACTGAGTTCAAGGCATATGAGGGCATTAGCTTGTCTATGGTGAATAACCCAGCCTGGCTCAGGCATGTCCTGTTAATCTGTGTGTGTATGTGCATATATGTGTTTGACTGATTTGGTAGTTGGAGGAACCCAGCCCCATTGAAACTGAGTCCTGCAAGAGTCCTCACCCCCAGTGGACCTCTTGCAGAATGGAGAAATACAGCTCCATATAGTAACACAAGTAACACAAGCAGCTCATTGACAGAATTACAGAGACCCCAGAAACATACCCCTAATAAATGAGTGCACCCCAAAGTGACAGGCAAATGTGGTAACAACTATATCTAGCAATATAGTTTGAGGAGTAGTTGTTTTTGAGCAGATTGTGTTCTCTTGCCTTGGAACCACACCATGTTATTCAGACTGCAATGTATTTCCCACACTCACCTGCCAGCCTTGATGAAAATGATGTCCAGAGGATGGATTTTCTAGCTTGCATGTCTGTATGGTCCTGTCTAGGATCTTCTTCAGGGTGCAAACCTCCCCTATACCCTGCCCCTTTCCTCTCAGGTGGATGGTCACTGTTCTTTCTGGATGGTGAACGGAGACTGTCTGGGACTCTCTCTTTCTCTCCGATCTTCAGCTCCACTTCCTCCTCAGCCTTGCCACTTTATGAATACTCTCTTCAAATAAAAGAAGCATTGTTTCCCTGGGATCTGTTGGGGTTTTCCCTTGTAGGTCCTCAGGCCTCCACCTCTGAGCTTTTCAATTATTCTTGGGGCTTGTAGGCATCTTCGCCCCTTTAAACTTTAAATCAAATTGTTTCATAACTCAAAATTAACTGGTATCTCTCTTGGGGCTCTTCTCCTCCCTTCTGGATTTATTCTGCCATTGACAGCAGGCCCCTCCTCGGTTTTTTATTCACCGGCAGGTTACATATACTCGGTTTCTTTATGCTGGTGGATTCAGGGTCACCTCTGTCCCTGCTTGTCCCTGCAAACCAGTCCACTCTTCTTCACTCCCACTCCCTCCTTTCTCAGTGGTCTGGTCCAACTGCTTCCCATGGGTATCATTCTCCTGGATTACCAGCTCAGGCTTCTGTGAGGACAAGATCTCCATTCTTCCTCTTTCTCCCCCTTTACTTACGGCTTGTGGGCAGAAAGATCAGTCCTCAGAGCTTGTCCAAGTTTCTGCAGCTCCCAAGGGTCTGGCATGCTGGGCTGCTTCTCCAGGGTACCTCCCCCTTCCTGCTGCCTCCAATCAGGTTTTCTCTTTGGGGACCCCAAGAGCCAAACCTCCCTCAGTGTCCTCCCTTTAAATGGTCTGCCACCTGCCCTGGGCCAATCAGAGCCAGTTCCCTGGAGCACAGTTTCTTGCACAGTTTCTTGCATTCCCCAGCTGCCTGGTCCATATCGCATATCTGAACCTGAATGTGTGAGTTCCCCCTCCTGCAGAGCTGTTTCTGTGAGAGCATGGCAGGAGCCAGGACCCTGTACCTGCCACAGTGATCATCCAAAAGTGGAAGAAAAACAGGTTTAAGACTATTTAGAAAACCTGGACATGTACAAGTCTATGGGGCTAGATGCGATGCACCTTAAGGTGCTGAGGGAGTTGGCTGATGTGATTTCTGAGCTGGGGGCCATCATCTTTAAAAACTCATGTTTACCAGAAGGGGCCTCAGGCAATGGGAAAAAGGCAAGTATAGTGTCCATTTTTTAAAAAGGGACAGAGGGTCCAGAGGATTACAGACCAGTAAGCCTCCCTTCGGTCCCTACAAAAATAATGAAGCAGCCCCTCAAGGAATCAATTTCTAAGCACTTGGGGGAGTAGTTCATTAGGAACAGTCAACATGGATTCATCAAAGGCTAGTCATGCCTGACCAACCTGATTGCCTTCTGTGATGAGATGACTGGCTCTGTACTCGCAGAGAAAGCAGTGAAAATGATATATCTTAACTTTAGAAAGGCTTTTGATACAGTGTCACACAACACTCTTGCAAGCAAGCTGAAGAAGGACAAGGTTGAATTAATGGACTGCAAGGAGGATAGAAAACTGGTTGGATCTTTGGACTTGGCATAGGCAGATTAATGAACAGACAAGCTGGGCATGATCTCAAGGGCCCCACCCTGGGATAATCATCAGCAGGGGAGTGAAAGCCATAGTTTTTAACTCGGCAGCCATTTTTGGCGCCATGTTTAAAACTGCGGCTTTCACCTTTGCTTCCCTGGGAGCAGGAAGCGAGGCCCCTCCCCCATTGAGGTGGAGTCAGGCTGGGCTGGGGTTGGGACAGCAGAGCTGTGCTGTGCCTGGGGGAGGGGGCAAGCCAGGGGGCACCATGTCTTGGGGAGAGGAGGCCGAGCCGGGCTGAGAGAGCTGTGCCCCACCTGGCATGGAGTGGGGGTTGAGGCCAGGCCAGGAGCACTGTGCTGCACTGTGCCGTGCTGTGCCTTTGTAGGCGGCAGTGCTGGGAGGGCCTTGGGGGCTATAGCCCCCAAAAATTCATCTTAGCCCCCTGCAGCCACCCTTCCCAGTGCTGCCCCACCCCCTGCAGAGACGCAGCACAGTGCTCTCAACCCAGCCCAGCCCAGTCCAGCCCAGCCCAGCCCAGCCCTTTGCATCTGTGGGGCTTCACGGGACAGCCAGGCAGCAATTCCCTGTGGGTAAGTGTAATGGGCTAGGCAGGGAGCAAGACTGAGCCACAGGTGGTTCACAGTGGGGGGCAGAGGGCTGTCTCTATGTGATTGAGAGTGGGGGAGAGGGCAGGTCCTTTTAGGGGAAAGTGTGTGTGTGTATGTGCCTGTCTGTGTTTGTGTGCACTTGTCTGTGTGTGCATCTGTGTGTGCGCCTGCCTGTGTGTGTCTATCTGTATGCATGTATTTGTGTGTGTACATTTGTCTGTGTGTGTCTGCGTGCCTGTGTGCCTGCCTGTGTGTCTGTGTGTGTGTCTGTGTTTGTCTCTGTGTCTCTATGCGCAGGTGTGTGCACGTGTCTATTTGCATGTGTGTGTGTCTGTCTGTGTGCCTGTGTCCATATGCAGAGAGTGAGAGTGTGCACACCTGCGTCTGTGCACGCCCATGTGTGTGTACTTTCAGCCATAGTGGGGGTGGGGAGCAGGGAGAAGAGGTGTGCATGTGCCCCCATCCCACTGGGATCTACCCACCCTCCCCCACCGCAGACCAGCACCAATGGGGGAGGGGGGCTCCAATTGTGTGCTTGCCCAGGGCCCCAGTACACATTAATTTACCTCTGGGGCTTAGAGGTAGTTATCAATGGCTCAATGTCTAGCTGGTAGTCAGTATCAAGTGAAGTGCCCCAAGGGTTAGTCCTCAGGCTGATTTTGTTCAGTATCTTCATCAGTGACCTGGAAGATGGGATGAAGTGCACCCTCAACAAGTTTACAGATGATCCCAAGCTGTGGGGACTAATGGATACACTGGAGGGTAGGGATAGGATTCACAGAGTGCTAGGAAAATTGGAGGATTGAACCTAAAGAAATCTCACAAAGTTCAATAAGGGTAACTGTAAATTCCTGCACTTAGCATGGAACAATCCCATGCACCAGTACAGGCTGCAGACCAACTGGCTAAGGAGCAGCTCTGCAGAAAAGGCCCTGGGGTTACAGTGGACAATAAGCTATATATGAATCAACAGTGTGCCCTGGTTGCCAAGAAGCTAATGGCATACTGGGTTGCATTAGTAGATGCATTGCCAGCAGATCAAGGGAAGTGATTTTCCCCATCTGTTCAGCACTCGTGAGGTCACATCTGGAGTATTTTTTCCAGTTTTGGGCCCCCCACTACAGAAAGGTTGTAGAGAAATTGGAGAGAGTCTACCAGAGGGTAACAAAAAAGGGTTAGGGGCTGGGGCATATGACTTCTGCAGAAAGGCTGAAAAGACTGGGCTTATTGAGTTTGGAGAAGAGAAGACTGAGGAGGGATTGAATAGCAGCCTTCAGCAAAGAGCATGGAGTTGGGCTGTTCTCAGTGGTGGCAGATAACAGAACAAAGAGCAATGGTCTCAAGTTTCAGCAAGGAAAGTTTAAATGAAATGTTAAAAAAAAACCTCTCTCACAAGAAGGGTGGTAAAACAGTGGAACAGGTTGGCCAAGGAGACTGTAGAATCCCCATCCCCAGAGGTTTTTAAGACCTGTCTAGACAAAGCCTTGGCTGGGATGATCTAGCTGGGTGTGGTCCTGCTTTAAGTAGGGGGTTGGACTAAATAAATGCCTGAGGTCCATTCCAGCCCTAATTTTCTCTTCTATGTATGATTTGTCACCTGCAAAGCCAAACAATTAGAGGACACCCAACCTGCAGAAAGAGCAATAGGTCTGTATATCCCATTATTTTTACCATATTCTTGGTTAAAACACTCTTTCATGATGTAGAAGAGCCAAATGTGAATCCCCACATTTTCTGATTTGGAACCCAGGTTTTACACTGCAGTAGGAAAATAAGGCAAGGTTTTGATGTCATAGCCACTTTTTGACATGTTTTTCTAATACGGGAGACCTGTGCTGAGGTCTCTGCTACAAAATCGACAGAGTCCAGATTTTAAAAGTGTGCCACCATTCACCTGTGTGATATAATCATTAGAAGCGTGGTAATAATGTTTTTTTCAAGAGCTGACCTAGCTAAGATCCCCATCTCCAGGAGAGGCTTCATAAATGAGAATCCTGATCAAAGATAGTCACCTCTCTTGGCTTGCAGTTAGGTACTTAGAGTCTGCTTATTGGCATGCACATAGTGCCACATTAGAACATGTACACTACTTCCAAACGGGAAAGTAGTTGAAACAGAGTGACTGGAGCTTATATCACTATGGCACTGCCTTGGACTGAACAGATGTATCCTAACTGTCATTAAGAAGTGCAACAGAAGACCTAGTCCTCTACTTGGCATGCCTTATTGGTTCATTTACATAGCACTTCGATCAGTGTTCTGGTTTTTGTGTATCATTTGTAGGAACGCAACACTCCTCATACGTTGCAGAAGGAGGCTGGGTACTTGATATGGATTATGAGTTCCACTAAGGGGCAGGATGCCTAACAGTTATGTGTTGCAATAGTTTTGTGGATCCAGCTCAGGCTGTTTACCACTGCTAGCCAGACAAGCTTTCTGGAAAGACTTGTATGCCCAGGGACTAAAGATAGTGCTTGTAAAGGTTAACTAGGGAAAAGGCAGTCACCATGAACGGATCACTTTATCAGGGGTTTACGTAAAGGAAGCCAAGATCAAAGCTGGCTATCAATCCAAGTCCAAGGTGCTAAAAGGGTTAGGATCAAAACAAGGGTGTACCCAGGGTCAAAACAAGGGTGTAGTCAGGGCAAGCAGCTGATCTGGGCTGCAAGATAGAAGATTGGGGTGGGGGGAATCCCAAAGAGGAACAAGCAAGAGGTTTTGGGGGGAGTTGTTTGTTTTGGGGTATTTTTTGTTTGTTATAAAAGTATCAACACATAGAAACCAACCAAAGACTTAATTTCCCATGTTACATTAAAAAAGGAAAAAAATCCACAAAGAAACAAAACTTTTTAAAAAATTACCTCTTCTCATATCTTTTTCCCTCCCCCAACCCTAAAAAAACAGCAACCTATTTCCCCATTTTGCACAAAGCACACTCATAGTAAGCCAACAAACAGAGTCAACCAGGGAGCTGCTCCAAGGGCCAGGATCTTGCAGTGGTGACAGTGTGGTACAGAGCTGGAGCCAAGCTATGATCTGCTGCCTGCACACCCCAGGCAGGGATGTGCAGGCAGCAGATTACAGCTCTGCCCTTGCTCCAGGCCACAATGTCACCACTACAAGATCCCAGCCCCGGTCCCAGAGCATCTCCTTGCACAGCCACATGCCCTGCCAGCACTGCTGGGGCTGGTCTCCATGGAAACCCTGGCCCCACACTGTCACAGTCCTGCCACTCCTAGGGCCTTCATGGAAACCAGCTGCAACCTGGGCATGGGGCTGCTGGGAAATGGAGTCCAGCTACCAGTCAGATCCACCACTTCGCCCATTTTAGCCCTAATCTATGTACTGATCAGCCCCTCCCCACTGGTCAGCTGGGCTTCCTGTTCATCTGAACCAGAGGCTTCTAAGTTCCCCATCAGCCATTCAGTATTATGCAGCCAGCCACTTGCAAGCTAGGCTCTGCAACAGACAAGTCCATAACCTGGGCCCAGCCACCCCTCACTAGGCAGTCTCTTCTCTCACCTGCAGCAGGCCACTTGCCCCTTTTTGTTAAACTGGGTATTCATTCTGGCAGCTGGGAGATCTACTGCTGTGGCTTCTCCAGCAAAACTGCTCTCTGCTGCAGGTAATTGCCCTCTCCTTCAAGCTATAAAAGTTTTAGCCTTGCTGGTCTTCCCATCTTTACACTCCTTTCCCAATAACAGGATTAGGGTTCCTCTTTGCAGCCCTAAATAAAGTCATCATTTGAAACCTCTACCTGCTCCCACAGAGCCAAGAACTGCTGGACTGACTCCATCCTGTGGAGAGCAGAAAACAAAAAAAAAAGAAAAGACAACAGAAAACAAGAAAATAACAAAAGCCAGGAAAACAAAAAATAAAGATTTTATTTAGCATCTTTGTGAGTGCCCCATCATTCTGGAATGCATCTTTAACACCTTAGTCATCTAAAGGTCCCAGCCTTTCTCTCACTGGCTTCCTGCTTCTGATGCATTTATACAAGTTTTTTTTATTATTAACTTTAACTATATTTTTCAAGATGTTCCTTGAATTCTTTTTGTGGCATGCCTCATTTTGCTTGTACATTTGAACTATAAGAATTTGTGTGCTTTCCTGTTTCCTTATTTGAGCACACCTTCTACTTTTCTTAAGGATACCTTTTGCACTTGATAGCATCATTAACTCTTCTATTAAATCTTTAAAGGGTTTTACTGGACCGTTCCATTCTATTTACAGACCTCTTATGCTTTTCTCACTGTTTCTTTTAGCTTCTTTCAAACTGGCTTCCTCATTTTTGTGTAGTTTTCCTTCATAAAGTTATATACCAGTGTGAATAATTTTTTGGCTTACACCCCCTGCTAGAATCTTGAATTTGACTATTTTACAGGCTCCTTTACAGAGTGGCTCACCTCTTTAAAAGGTTCTGTAAGGGTTTAGTTACTTTCAATTAGCATGCTAACTTTATGGAATGATAGTTGATGTTATAGTTAGCGTATGCTTTGAGCAGTAGCACTTTAAGGGTTAATACCCTCTGTAATCTGCACTGCTCTGACCTTCCCTTAGAGGGCTGGTGAGAAGGGGCATGGCTATGAACCAAGATGGTTCTGTGCCTGCCCAGCTCACCAGCTCTCTAGGGCAGTGTAGGTGGTCTCCACCTGCCCAAGCCATGTATCCACCCCACTACCCACTACACCAACCTGGATAGGGCCCACCAGCCAGGATGGAGTTCACTGCTCCCCTGCTGGCCCAGATCAAGCTAGCTGCACCCAGCACCTCCCCCCTACCCCCCACACACAGACTCAGGATTAGGTCTACTCCCCACCTCCCCTGGAATCAGGTTTGCTGACCCTCAATTGCATCCCCATCTCTGGGATCAGCCCTTGCTCATCCACCCCTGCTCACCCCCAAAGCAGCTTCTCACTCACCTATGGTTTCTGGAACTGTCCTAGGGGATCAGGCAGGGGAAGAGAACCTGCCAGTCACTGCTGCCACTGTCTGGGTGGGAAAGGAGGGTGGAGGAGCAACAGAGGACAAGGTAGGAAGCCCAGAACGGGCTCCCCTTGACCCAGTTTCCAAGCGTGTCCATTCCAAGAGTTGCTGGTCCTTGAGTGACGTCCCTTGACTGTCCTCTGATGGCTGCTGAACGACTACTGTCAGTCACTGAGGGTCACGTCCGCTGGTATGTGCAGTTTCAGGAGTCTATTGGTGGTTTTTGAATAGGTCTCTGGGAGTGGATGGTTGGCTGGCATTCAGTCTCAGAAGCCAGTCCCTGGCATTGATTAATTCAAATCGGAGACTTTGTTGCACTCACAATGGAATTTCAGGGAGTTCCTGGCTCTGGTATACATTTTTTCCTCCTGATAGTCTGCAGTTTTGCAAGTGTGAATTGCCACTTGTTAACTTATTGTTGCAGCTGGCTACTGTGTTACACATCCAATCACTCATTCACTCCCCCCCACCCCACCCACCCGTCCTATTCATTCATAAAAGCAGCCTGATATAGAGAAGTAGGGGTTCGATTCCCACCCTTACAATTTCAATGTCCTATTCAATCATAGTTCTAATACCATTACAGAATACAACTTATTTCTAAATAAAATACAGTGATTAAAAGTTTAAAGTATGAAGTATAGACTATAAAAGATAAAATGCTAAGGCACAATAAAAGATATACAATACAAAATACGAGGGGGAAATACAAAGGTAAAATAGCATACTATACCTGTAGAAGCACCTATCAAATAATTTCATAAAACATTATTTCATACTCAATTCTATATCTGTATTCTTATAGAAAAGAGAAGAAGAAAAGGGAGGAAGTAAGAAAAGGTATAGGAAAAGAGAAATTACCCTAAAGAGGAGGGCATGCAATGTAGGCAAGAGGCTGTTGCTATATGGCAGGGGCTTCCTATCACGAGGGGCAGGCAAAAGGGGCTTCTTGCTGCAGGATCAGGTCTAGAATTGCTTCTCCTCTTGGGGCTTCCAAGATGAATTGTGGTAGAAAACCATCATTAATTTTATATAAAAATATTATCTCCACATCTCTCCCCAATGAGGAGTTTATCCAGTCTATGTGAGGATAGTTGAAGACTTCAGTTATTATTGCCTGCTCCACTTCTGAAGCTTGTATAATCTCCCTTCACACTTTGTGATCAACTTCACCATCCTGATCAGGTGGCTAGTAGTACAGTCCCAGTACTAGCTTCCTTTTATTCAAGTATGGAATTTCTATCCAGAGTTTCTGTGGTATATTTCCTTTCAGATAAGATGTTTGTGCTATTACTGCCTTTATTGTCTTTAATATACAGTGTCACACCCTTACCTATACATCTGTTATTTTTACATACTATATAAACTGGTATAGCAGTTTCCCATTTATTATCATCCTTCTACCAGGCCTCTGAGATGTGGCAGATCATCCTAGTATTCTAAGTATATATCATGGGTCCTCATCGGACTTGAACTGCTTGTACAAGAGGCCTTGCCACTGCATCTACACTTCTGTTGTTACCCATGATAGTTGACTAAACTAGGCATGCCGACATTAGCTGCAATGTCACCTCCCAATTGCAGTGTAGTCATAGCCTTGCCCTCTGTTTGTGTAGCCTCCGTTCTGAACTCAGATTTCCTGCATTTCCAACCTTCAGTGCTAATGAACATTTTGTGCCTTTTTATTAGCCATCTGCTTGTAAACGTGGGACACAGATTGTATGATTGTTGGCTCTGGGGATGAATCAGTGCCACCAGAGAATTACTTGAAGATGAGTTCTGAAGTAAAAAATTTATCTAATTATCCCACAGAAGATACACACATTTTTTAGGGCTGTGATAAGAGGAAATTAGAAATATCACTGTGGATTTAATGATGGTGAGATTTAATACTTTATCAGAAGTAATTTAAAATTGTCGGTAAACTGCATAAATTACCTTCAGATGCTCTTTAAAAATAGCATCTAAAAAAAAAATAAAAAGCAGTTTTTGCTGAATCAAGACTCAAGACTCATTGCTTATTTGATTTGGCTTTTTATGTATTTGTTATTTATTTACTTACTTAGAGCTTCCAGTCAGATATTTGGCCCTTGGCACATATTATATTTATAGTTAAATTCACCTGTTAATCATGCCATACATAGTAATAGTGCTAGACATTCAACTGATTTATGTTATCATAAAGTGGCAAACCAAACACAAAGATATTCCACCAAATATGTGGAACATCCTTGTGATATGTGTGTATCATGCCATAAATGGAATATATAGTATTCTGCAATGCTGTCAATCAGGTAACTTGTAGAACTGCCATCAACATGCTGTTTATAATCTAGCCTGGGACAGCTTTGCCCCCAGTGTTGAAAATGGCCTTCCACAGGAGCAGGTTACAAGGCTTCAAAGCATGGGAGAGCTGAGGGGTGCCCTTTTCCAGAAACCTGGCAACCCTAATCTATTTCATTGTCCTACTGTTCTGTCAGTAAGGAAGTTCTTTTTTCCAGAGATTTAAGAGATATAATTGACAGGCCTGATGGAGAAGAGGAAAGTCAGGTGACCCAAGGGGGTGTGGCTAAGGCATTCTAAGGTCAACACCCTTGACAATGTTGCATTCTAGATTGTCAGCCTTTGGGAAAATTCTCTAGACTTTGGGGCTGAAGGATGACTTGCAGTAACCCTGCACCAAAGTCAAGTAGTTTATGTTGTATGTTTATTTATGTAACTATGTAAAGATGGAGGATAAGGCTGTGGCCTGGAGGGAGGATGCCATATGGAGTGCCTGAGGAAGTGTTGCCACTGTATGGCATGGGTAACAGGCTGCAAATTGAGAGTGGGGCCTTCAGACAAAAGAACTGTACAAGTAAAGCCTTAATCTCCAACTAGGCAAGGGTAAAATCTCAAGGCAGGCCAGCACCCTGACAATGACCCACATGGAGGAGGCACCTACGATGCCTATACACATGCTCAGAGATGAGGAGGGTATTTTTAATTACAGTGGTTCCCTAACAGCCACTCTAATTAAAATGGATTGCCATCATGTTAATTAAGTCTCCCTCCCCACTCCCCACATGTTTAGAATGGCCATGGGGGCTTTTTAACTAAAGCTTATTCAATGAGCTTTAGTTAAAGCACCCCCTGTGACCATTTTAAAATGAAGGTGGGGAGCTTAATACACATGACAGTAAGGTGACTCATTCTTATTCTAATCAGAACACAGAGCAGACTTAATTAACAGAGTTTGCTCATTCATGTTCTAATTAGAATGCAAAGAAGCACATCTATAGGCATCCCAAAGGCCTCTGATTTATGAAAGCAATCAGAGATACTTCGAGAGATACAGAAGTTTGGACACCCAAGATACAGCATGCAAAGAACCAAGGTCAGCTTTAGTAAATGGGAGTAGGAATACTTACCTCGTGTAAACACAAGGGAGTGCCATGGACACCCCTGGGAACTGCTAGGTAGTTACAACATGTAAGCATCCACGTAGCTACTAAATACTATCAGTAGACTGTACTCTGGCCAGACAGGTACAAATATCTGCCCTAAGCAAATGTAAGCTATGTACCCAGCAAAAACCCATGCCTGGCAGGTGCTAGATACTGGAGGAGAAGGGCCCTTCCATGTTTTAGCTACAAGCCTCCAGGCTACTAAGACACTTAGCCAGGAAGCAGGAGACTCAGAGAAGTGGGAATCTACCTGCCACTGACATCCTATCATAGGGCTCAAACAGAAGTGACAATGTTTGCCCAATCTGGCCAAAGAAAGCAGTTTATAGCCATGACTAAACACAAGTGCATGACTGCAGACAGCTGCAAAAATGGCTAGGTGAAAATCTGACTCTTCATTCCATGAGGAGTCGTATGAAGATGTTTCAAAACAGAGAATCTTCTGTAATTGCCTGTCTGCACTGCCTGCCAGCCTCAAGCTGTTTTCAGAATGGGAATGGGAAAAGGGAGTGGAGGGAGTTCAGTCTTGGGGGTTTTCAGCCCCCGCTAGAGGGTGGGATGGGTGTATTGGAGCACCTCGCCCCTCCACTCTCCACAGCCACCTGGGGAACCCCTGGAACAAGCTCCCTCTGCTCCCTTTCCCACTCCCATTCTGAAACACGGACAGGCTGGGAGAGAGGCCAGCAGTTAGATTCCCCTCCTCCCTGGAACCAACAGTGAATGTCTGTTTGTTCCAAGGGATCACTGTAACTCAGAACACTTCCTGCAAAGCGCTCTCAATCCCAGTGGGAAGTTGCACTTCTATTTGCATCCACATTGCTCTAACTACTGGACCGCACATATGACTCCTACACAGTGCCCTCTCCAGCACTCCTTTTGAAATTAGCCCTCTGGGTAGCCAAGCGTGGGAGACATGTGGGGTCAGAAGCAGCCAATGATTACAAGAGAGAAAGAGGAAGCAAAGTGACAGATTATACCCTTTGAACACAGCCTGCAGCAGTACAGATCACTCCTCAGTAACAGTGCTTATCTGGAACAATGCCACTGACTTTCCTGGAGTTACTGCAAATTTCAAGCAATGTAAATGAGATCAGAGTCTGGCTGATATCTCCATAAATAGGGATGATAGACAGGAAATGATTCTAGGTTAGGTTTGGTTGATAAATGGGGAAGGAATCAGGTTGTGCTAATAAATCACTTGGGAAGACATATTACATGAGTTGTTTATAAGTTGTGTGAATTATGAGCACAAGATCTGATAGATTCCCTTGACATGTGGGTACCTCCCTTTTCTGGCAATTAAATATTTCCCATTGTTGTGGGATGGACATAGGGATACAGGGATTATAACATTTGTAACAGTTTATCAGCAAAAGTTCCATTACTAGACAAAGACACAGCACCAATCAGAGGATTTGCAAAGTTAAACCCCTACTCGGAATCAAAATCTAGGTAAAGGCTTCTTTCCATTTGGGTTCTGGAGGGTTATCATCTACAGGATAGGCTCACATTAACTCTGACCATCAGGCTCTGCCTGGTGTATCCTTGTAGCAGTGACACATTCCTTCTCCTCTACCACTCAGAGGAGAACTAATTGCAAGAAGGGGGCATGGGACTTTCTGTCAGATTCATTACCCACCAAAGCTGTGAAAAAGAGGCCTAGCCCTTATTACTCACAGTGGGGGGTAAAGAATACTCTTTGACTACATTGGCTGATCACACTGTGATACTATTGAACTGTGTCATAAATTGCCCAATTCATCCAAGAGAGGACCTTTCATTTTAAAAATACCCATTCCCCACCCCTGCCCCCCAAGCTGAAAAAGGTTCCTAGAAACTATCCACCAAAACCAAGCTGCTGCCATTGCAGGGAAGGTGTGTGCACATGGATATGCAGGGAATGAGAAGTGGAAGATCCAATAATAACCAGATCTTTTGCATGGTCCTTTCCTACTACACAAAGGACACATCTATATGAAATGATTATTGCAAAGTTGCCCTATTAGCTCCAAAGTAAATTGCTCACCTCTAAATGTGAAGTGTTATTAGGTTGCAGGAAACTAATAAACTATGCAGCAGGGTAGTATTTATAAATACAGGTACTATCCTATTGCAGATTTATCTAACGGGTAGCAACACATGTGTAGATGCTGACCCAGGAGTAACTTCGTCCCAGTCAGACCAGCCAGTAAGGTGCCACACTCCTGCCTGCTGCCTAGCCACATGGCTTGGCAGCTGCAGGAGCCTCGTAACTCAGTCAGATCCTCCACCACCCAACACAGCCACCTGCTTCCCAGACTTGCCCCCATGCCCTCTGCTAGCCCAGGGCTGCCCCTTAAACCCTGGGCCACACTACAGCCACCAGCCAGAGCCCAAATGGTTCCTTCCTAGCTCAATCTTCTGCTGTCCCAGGTGCACATATAGATGCTGTGCTGGGAGTAGTTTACTACGGAGCAATTTACTCTGCAGTTTATTTAGTCACATTAGTTGCATATGTAGATACATCCAAATACTCTGGCTGTCCATTCTACTTAGAATGCAAAAAGCTCATCAAACATCTGAAACCAAGGATTCCAGGAGCTTTAGAGGGCACTGGCATTTGGTTTGAGAAAGGAGCTGACCTTGTTTTGTTAAATATGCACTGTCTTTGATTCCCATCTTGCACCATGCTTATGAACCAAGCCTCAAGTCAGCACTGTGTCTACAGAAAAGAAGAAATGCAGGTGAGATACCATGTCTATTTTCCAGATGTCAGTGACTTCTACTCCTGGAAACCAGAAATTGGCACTAATTAAGGATGAAAAAGGACTACAAAGATTTGAAGACCACAGAGGTTCATTTTTGGTGGGAGTGCATTGGGCAAGGTATAAGGTTCCTATTATGTCTTTTTTTTTCCAAGGATGGCACCCATATTGTGTATATACATTAGGGAGCTAATTCAAAGTCTATTGAAGCCAGTGTGAATATTTCCATGGGCCATAAGGAGTTTTGGAATGGGACAAAAAGGGTCAGTGTGTTGCTGTAACAGCTGACTGGATGCATACCTCATTGGGGTCATCTGACTTGCAGCCAGCAAGGCCAGCCATACCTTGTCATGCATCCAAAGATGCATCTTAAGCCAGTCCAGAGAGGTGATCCTCCCCCTCTATGCGACTTTGGTCAGGCTGCAGTTGGAGTACTGTGTCCAGTACTGGGCGCCGCACTTCAAGAGGAACGTGGCCAACCTGGAGAGGGTTCAGAGGAGAGCCACCCATTTGGTGAGAGGGCAGCAGGACAGGCCCTATGAGGAGGAGGGACCTGAACCTGTCCAGCCTCAGCAAGAGGAGGCTGAGAGGGGACCTGGTGGCTGCCTACAAACTCATCAGGGGAGATCAACAGCAAATAGGTAAAGTCCTTTCCCCCCCAGCACCACCTGGGGTAACAAGGAACAATAGTAATAAGCTGATGGAGAATAGGTTTAGGTTAGAGATCAAAAAGCAATTCTTTACAGTTAGGGTGGCCAATATCTGGAACCAGCTTCCCAGGGAAGTGGTCCTTGCCCCTACCTTAGGCAAATTCAAGAGGAGGTTGGATGATCACCTGTCTGGGGTCTTATGAACCCAGCATTCATTCCTGCCTGTGGCGGGGGGTCAGACTAGATGATCTTTTCAGGTCCCTCCTGACCCTAGCTACTATGAAACTGTGTTTCTGGCTTTTGAAGGGCTCATGCAAAATGCTCATTCAGGGGCATAACACACTGGGTATGAACTAACTAGAATATGTGAAATTTCATCAGTTGCAGGCCTAAATAAATAATATTGTCTATTTCTGTATGCTCTTTACTTGGTTTTTATATATAGTTGTGGTACTTGCACACATTTTTTTACTTTAACTTGTGGGGAAAAATCTGTTTTATGGTGTGCAAATCATGAATAATAAATGGTGTAGATCACCATTATACATGGGTGTAGTGATCATCAAGTTCAACAGGCACATGTGAATGAGAAAGAAAAACAATTTCATATCTGTGATAATTACCCTGTAATCAAGGGATACTCTACAAATTCCCCACTATTCAAAATAAGGCTCCATCTCAAAATTTGCACTTTTATCATGACAACTCACTGGTTGGGGGGACCAATTCACCTCCCTTTCCCTAAAGGTTCTGTGGCTTATTTTCAAATAGGCTCAGAATGTCATAGCTGTGCAGTTGAGATAACTGAATTTTAGCAAAGATTATCTGACTTCATAATAATGCATCCTGTGTGATGTAATGTGAGATCTTAAATGCTTGTTGTTATTCACTATTACTATAATGCCTTGGAGGTGCACTTTAAGAGCAAGAGAAGTAACATTTAGACTTTCTCGGGGGGGGCGGGATGTTTTATGGAAAGTTACATCCTGCAAGAATTGGAGAACTTCCATTACTGATGAGCAATTTGAAGGCATATTACTTCTGGAACTAAGACACAGGATGTTTGAGTAAGACATTGGGTCCCTTTGCTTTACCTTTGACAGATTAGTACAGAGGTTCCCAACCACTGGGCCACAGCCTGGTACCAGGCCATGGCAGGTTGGCTGCTGGGTTGTGGCTTTCAGCACCGGCAGTCACATGCAGACTTAAAGCTGGGCAGCAGGACAGCCTCAGGAGGCTGGCAGCCAGTCCGTGTGCCCTGTCTCATTCCCACTGCCATAGCTGTGCCCGGTAAGGCACCTGCCAGGTATGGGCCTGCACCAGGCTGGGCAGGATCCCCCAGCTCATGGCTGGGAGCAAGGGGGTATGGGTAGGGAAATGCCCGGGGTGGAGGACAGGGAGGTGGCTCTGCCGCTTGCTCCTAGGAAAGGCAGCAATGTCCCTTCTTCCCAGGCAGCCCCAGCTGGGTCCCCTAGGTCACCCCCTGCACAGCCCCCTCTCCTGTAGGGTACCCCAGGGCCCATAGCTGCAGTGCCTCAAGCCAATCCAATCAACATTATTAGGTTCAATGTTATGCCACTCCAGGGCATGATAATCTCTAATCTGTATAACCTTGACCCTGTTCCATTATATCCCAGAATGAAGTGGCTTCTTCCTTATCCCACAAGGGAGATAAGCCCTTGCTCAGAGGTTCCAGGCTCCTGCCCTAAGATGAGCCCTGGCTTTCTGGGAGATATTCAGTTTTTGGCTGGAAACTGAAGTGGGGCTAGGGGTAAATTCAAGCACAGGAGCAACATCACAGCAGGCAGGTACCCCTAAGCCTCTGTGAGAGCCACAGAGCCCATCTCCTTGCCTCATGTGCTCCCAGACTGCCTACACAGAGCTGAAAAAATAAAAGATGTTCTTTCCCACGCCATGCCTAGCTTCTTCATTACCAGCACCACTAACAAGCTCCAGTTCGCAGCTCCTGCCCCGAGCTTAGCCACCCAGCCCCCTGCTAGGCCATATAGTATGTGTGTGTGCATGTGCGTGTGTGCTGCTATTCCTAACCATCTGAATTAAAAGACTCAGACATGAATCACTCTGAACCAAAGCATCTTTTCTGACTTTTTACTGATTTTTAGCTATTAATACAACAAAACAAAATGCCATACCGGATATAACAATTACACATATATACTGTATATACATGTACCCACTTCCGAGAAGCAGCAGCAGCTCAGGATTGAGCTTTTCTGGGGGATGCACTTCAAACCCAATTGCAACACATCCTCTTCCTCCTGCCTTTATGTGGGGGAGAGGCACTGGCTTGTGCAGCCTGTTTCTGGATAGGGTAGTAGAGTGGGAGAAATCAGGCAGCAGCTTAGCTCTGCTCCCCATGCCTCAATCCTTATATCTCCTACTGTCTTATCAGAGCCCCAAGGCAGTCCCACATTTGAGAAAGCATAGAAGCAGCCCCAGGTACTGGAGGGAGGTCAAGACCCCACCACTAGCCCTGTTCCCCACCAAGCCCTCCCAGGGCAGTTGCTGTTAAAGATGCTCCTCCCCAGCAATGGTGCTGGCTGTGCTAGTGCTTGTGGCTGCTCCTAGTTCCAGCCCACAGCTCCAGAGCCAGGGCCTGATGGTGGCTTTAGGGCTGGGCCTCTGCATATGACATGCCGCATATATTCAGAAGGAACCTCCTCATTCCAGTCCCCCTGTCCAGGAAAAATGGGACACCTTTCTCCACCAGCACTGAGCTTGCCTGGGCAGGTGGCCACTGCTGGACCCCAAGCCCTGTGGAGCAGAGGAGAATGTGAACAGCCCCAGAAAGCCCTCAGACCTGGCCAAGCTCCAGCACCCTAAGTGGCAAGTCACTAAAATCTAAGCTAAGCAGATCAACATTTGTGTAGCCTATAGAATAAGGTGTAACAAGCCACTGTGATTTTATGAAATGCTGGATGGAGGAAGAGGTGGAGGAGGCCTGACCTGTAAAGCCTAGTCCATTGTACAATACACAAAAGGTAATTCTAGGACTTGCAATAATGCACAAAACCAGGTGATAGTCCCTGGGCTACACCATGAAGATATTAAGTTCTGCTGCGCAACCACCTTCATTAGCCTTAGTAAGAGCTAGTTTACTAATGTTGAGGTACATATTGAGCTTCTTCCTACCTGAGAGTCCATGGAGTCCTTATTCTGAGTCCTTAACTCTTCTAGGCAAGTCTTATCTATACAGGCATGTGTGCATATTGCACTGGAATACCACTCCTTGGGTGCATCTACACAAGATAATAACTGTGCAGTAGCATGTCATGGCACAAACTGCTATTAGTCTACTGCACAGTAGTGCCACTAAAAAGATGTTCTCCAGCACTACTGTGCAGTAACTCCAGTTACTGCACATTTATTTAGTACTTGATTATACAAGTACAAAATTGAACATGCAATAACCACTGCACATTAATGAACGTGCAGATGTGCCTCTTACTTGGATACAGCTATATGCAATGCTGTGCTTGGTACTTGTACAGTAAGTCATCCCTCCCCCTATGTTATATATTAGTGAAAGCAGTTTTGACTATACAACAGTGTCTGCACTAAGGCTGCCTGCTGACATGGCTCTGTTGGTCACAGATTACATCTCTGAACACCCCTGAATGACCACTTTTCTAGCTGAAGCCTTTTATGAAAACGAAGTGTGGATCACTTTTCAAAAGAGTGCTGAATATAATGTAGATATGCCAGCTAGGGAGGTGTGAGGAGAAGCCACTTGCCTCACTTCTTTTTCTAAACTATTGCATGACTGTTTGCATAAGCCTCATCTGTACTCTGTTGATCTCTAAAGGCTAAATTCTGCTTTTCCACCAAGCTGCCTCTAATCTGTTCTCTTTTTCAGGTGAATTCTACTCTGCCTGAGGAAAAACATAGTGCTAGACTTTTAATGGAGTGCTAGATGTACATTCTACTTTGCTCTGCAAAACTATGTCACTTTCCCATTCATTTCAATAGGCAGCTATTCAATGCTTCCTGAGACAGTTACACTGTGGCCCAGGCAGCCCCTAACTCTTAATTTCAATGGAGGAGTTTCAAACTACACCAACCTGACTGGAATTGTACTTCCTATTGACAGACAAGACTGTCCAAATATCCCAGATCTGGGAACTATAGTGTATGGCTCCCTCTGTAGTTTTTGGCTGTCGTGATGTGTGCAGCTCCTCAGGACCCTTCCCCATCAGGCTGGATGAGCCATGCCAGCATCATGTGCCGCCCCATCTGCTGTCCCTCCCTTGCCAGTGCTGATGCAGCCCCGGGATGCAGCGCCCCCCCTCCCCCAAATTGCAGGGACTACACAGGGGGAAGAGAACCACACACCATCCAGGAAGAGCAGCATGCAGCTCTTTTTATTCTGGGCATTCACTTATCATATGGCTGTGGGAGAAGTGGTTGCAGGGGTCTGTGATGGTCCCTCACGGGCCACTGGGTGAAAAGCCCTGCTCTAAGATATAAATATCTCTTCAGAACTTAAAAGCTGAACAGCAAAACATCTAAGTGGATGACTATATCAACCACTTTACTATGACAGTCCTCCTCCTTAAATATCCCCTTAATTACAGTGCTTGTATAAGATAGGGGTCAGCAGCCTATGGCCTGCAGACTTGATTCAACCCATGGGTTTGGGGTTTCAGCAGCAATCACTTGCAGCAGCAAATCAACAGTAATGTGAATAGGCTGGTGTCCTATGAGGTCCTGTGTACCTATCCCTTTGGGATACCTAGTGGCCTTGATTCAACAAGGTCCTTTTTTTGTCTTGCTTAGCCTTGTGGCCATGTGTTTTGGTGTGTCTACATGTGACACTTTAATGAGCATTAGCCTAAGTAAATGAACATTAAGGGCGCACATCTACATGTGCACATCCTTAATGCATTTTAAAAATGATGAATTTAGGCTATTCATGCCTAAATTTGATATCCAGAAATGTAGGTATCAAATTAGGCATGAATAGTTAAAGGGCATTAATGCATGTGCAGATGCATTAGAGCCCATTAACACTGTGTGTGTCGACTGACTTGTGACTAACTTTAGTCCCAAGTCAGTCCACACAGAGAGTGAATGCACTTTAACTCCTGCATGTGTAGACGTCTGCCTAAATCTGCTTAATGTACATTGAGCTAATGAGCATTCAGTTAAAGCACACTTAAATGCACGTGTAGACATGCCCATAGGGAATCAAAGTTCATATTTTCTCAGGTCTAAAAGCAGAGTATACTGTTCAAGTGTCTTCTCCATGCGGGTTTTGGATAAAACCTGGGCTTTACATTGCTGTTACTATCAAACTAATGATGTTCAAGGATTCTAGTGTCTCCATGGTGAAACTGAGTTGTGATAGTATGTAAATAAAGCTAGATGCATTACTGCCTATAAAGAGTTCTTTATAAGAATGCACAGTAGGGAAAAAAACTGTAGATGACTTTAAGAAATGTTGATAAGTTAACAAGATCCATGCCATTATACAGGACCCAACAGAATACCATGTTGTGATTTAAGTGCTTAACATCTGTTTAAGTACCACTTAAGCTACCTTAAGCAGCAAAGAAAAATGTAGCCGTAAGTCCATCTCAGTTTCTCCCATTAATTTGTATGCACACAGACCCTATCCACAAACACAAGTTCTTGACCATATGCTGCTGGTTGCAGAAACTGACACAGCTGCCGTGAAGGCCTGATTTGAAACTGATTTTTATGGCAAACTGGATTTTTTGTTACAAAATAGTCACTTCTGCTTTCTTCATAAGAATGTTAATTTCTTTTCTAAAACACTAAAAATAAAACAGATTTTCAGTTTTAGCTGGCAGTAGAGCCCACTGACAGCCTGACTGATTGCACCAGTGCCCTGTGACAGAGAGGTAGGCATGATCACTACACCAGCTGCTCCAGATGTCAGAGGTGAAGTGCAAGGCTACCTGCAGTCCTGCCTTGCGCAGCTCCTCCCTCAAGTACTCCCTGCATGCCTCATACAGGGAGGGCACCACTGTCCTGCTAAAGGTGGTGCACATGGGCACTTTGTAAAATGGGGCCAGAAGCACTATGAACTGCCTGAACCCTGGCCACTCAACTAGGGAGAAGGCTATCCAGAGCAAGCATCTCCCCAGTGCTCTGGGTGATCTCGCTCGCCTTGGGAACATGCCCCACTTTCTATCCACTGGTCCAGTGTGGCCTGCCTCTGCTTTTGGGGGAAGGGAGCTTTGGATTGAGCAAGGGACTTCCCTTTCAGCACACTCACACTGGTGCCAGGCTGAGCAGGAAGAAGGGCAAGGGGGCACTGCCCTCTGAAATGCAGCAGCATCACCGTGGTGGAAGTGTCTCGTGTCCTTGCCACAGCTGATGTGCCTTTGGCAGTGCTGGCAGATGGCAAACCTGGGATCATCTGCCAGCTCAAAATGCTCCCACACTACACTACTCCCCAGCTTCTGGGTTGAGGGTGAGAATCCTGCTTTATCCCACTCCTCAGCAGGCTGAGGCGCAAGAGCAGGAGGAGCTGTCTCATCTGAGCCACTTGCCTCCACAAACTTAGCCTCCTCCAAGGTGCTGCTTTCTGGAGGAGACCTGGGTCTAGGGGAAATTTAAGGGGTGTGGAGCACAAACTCTGATTCCCCCTCAGTCCCCATAATTGCTTGAACCAGCACACTCAGCATCCCTGGTTCCAGCTCCAGCTCCTCCTCTGGCAGTGGGAGGCTCACACTGAGAGATGAAATTGGGGTGGAGGAGACAGTGATTCCACTGCTGATACCTACTTCTGGACTGAGCGGAGGTGGTGCAGGTGCAAGCACATCAGGTGCAGACACTGGTCCCAGCTCCCGACTTCCACTGGCAGCACTGATGTCATGGCTGCTTGGGAATAACATGCGTCTGTGTTTGGAAAGGGGGGGTGGGACTTGAAGTTCTAGCTCTTCCCCTACCCCCTCTCCCTCCCTGTCAGAAGACCTGGCACCTGCCTTTCTAGCATGCTTCATATTGATCTTTCTTGTGCTGCAAAAGGTCTCTGTGTGTGTGTCGGTCCTTTTGTATTGTGTGTTTTATTCCATCTGTGGCATGCGTGCACTGGCCTCTACTTTGGTTCTTTGCTTCAGTGTTAAGAGTTATATAAAAATTATGTGTTGTCTGTCTGTCTTCTTTTCCCATGAATATCTGATTTTTCTTATTTATAGAGTTTGTGTGTGTGCGCGCGCACACGCATGTGTGCATGCAACCTGTGTGCCTCCCTCCACAGTGATGGATCACACTGGCAGGGAAAACACAGCTTCCTTTTTTCAAAGTTTCCAAAAAATAAAAATTTGCAAATATAAATTCAAAGAAATGAATTAAATAGTAATAGTAATTTAATAGAATAGCTAAGATAAGATAATCCTTTCTAACAAGAAAAAGCAGCAGGCAAGTTCAACTACTGAGTACAATGCTTTAGTCTGAGGGTCCCTTTCTCACGCAGTTCTTGAGAGGGAACAAGCTGCAAAAAGGTACAGAACGCTTCAAAACAGAGGCTTTAATGCTGTTTCTGGTCCCTCCCCACAGACGCTTCATCTCCTGTCCTGGCCCCTGCGTGAGACACATGGGTGTAAGCCTGCTGCACCCCCGTGAGCCCAGGGACCCTCAGCGAGACCCCAGGACCCCCAATGAGCCCTGGCCTGCCCCAGGTAAGTGGGGGCCCATGGAGGGAGGGACCTAGACAGCTGGAAGTGGGCTAAGTGGGCCGAGGAGGGTCACGCACCCCCGGCTTCTGCTTGGCCCAGGGAGCCACATAACCAGAGACTTGCAAACAGGTCGTGAAAACAGGCACACTCCTAGGCCCAGTGCATGAGTTAGCACAGGAGTTCATGCAGGAGGGCAAACGGGAGGCCCCGAGGCCTGGCCTGTGAGCCCCCCAGGGTAGACAGTCACAGCCGCAGTCAGCGCACCAGCGGCATAACGTGGATGAGTACAAGCCACAGCCCAAGGGTCCCCTCAGGGTCTGCAACCCTATGCTCCTTATCCATGTGGGCATGAAAGACGTGGCTCGAAGCAATACCAGCTGGGTCTTGAAGTGCTACAGGGATTTGGGAATAGGCCTTAAGGGGTTGGGGGTGCAGGTGGTGTTTTTCTTGATCCTCCCAGTTTCAGGCTATGGGCTAAGGAGGGAGAGGAGGATCGAGGTAGTAAACCAAAGACTGCAGCATTGGTGTTATTGTGAAGTCTTTGGCTTTCATGACCACAGTCCGCTCTTTGGTGAGGGAGGCAGCGAACTGCTGGGAAGGGATGGCCTCTACCTCTCTCCACTGGGGAGAAGGCTCTTCTCAGCCAGACTAGCTGACTTGCTCCACCAGGCTTTAAACTAAGCCCGCCAGGGGATGGAGGGACTACTGCCACTGCTGGCCCACAGAGCAACCCTTGCAAAGCCAGCAGGCCAAGGCATTTAAGGGAACTCAGCCCTGGAGCAATCTGTAGGCAAGGCAAGGGCCCCCAAGGGGACAATTGCGTGCCTATACACAAATGCCAGAAGCTTGGGAAATAAACAGGAGGAACTTGTCCTCCTGCTAAACACAATATCATAGGGATAATGGAGACCTGGTCGGACTCCACCCATGACTGGGCCACAGGTATAGATGTCTATACCCTGTACAGGAGGGATTGAGTGGTCAAAAATGGCGGAGGTGTAGTGCTCTATGTCAAGGAAAGCTATGTGTCCCTGCAAGCTGACACTGGCACCCACAGTGGATGACTTGAGACCCTCTGGGTCCATGGGGTACACAGCACAGGGATACTATGGAGGGAGTCTACTACAGACCCCCTACCCAGGGTCAAGACCTTGACCAGGAGTTTGCCAAGGAATTAGCTGAGGCCACACGCTCCCGATGCATGATTGTCATGGGAGACTTTAGCTACCCAGACATCTTGTGGGAGGCATGCTCAGCCAAATCCAAGCCGTCACAAAACTTTTTCTCATGTATGGATGACCTCTATCTGACACAGGAAATCTATGGCCTGACGAGAGGGAAAGTGCTGCTTCACCTCATACTGGCAACCGGGGACAACCTAATCAGCGAATAACGATCAAAGGGAAGCTGAGTGACAGTGATCATGAGCTGATCACCTTCACCATCTGCCATAAAGCCGGCAAGTATGTCAGTAATACAGAAGTCCTTGACTTCAGGAAAGCTGACTTTGACAAGCTCAGGATGCTTGTCAGTGAGGCCCTAAAGGGCCACAACCCAAAGGGTAGGGGAGTTCAGGACAAGTGGTTACTCCTCAAGGGAGCAATCCTGGATGCGCAAGCAAAGTCCATCCCAACTCAGAGTAAAGGCAGCAAACGGACACGGAGGATGGACCCAGAGGGTGGTAACTGACAGAAGTCAATCATCATAGTGCCCTGTTACCAGTTGGGGTCCCCCAAGGCTCTGTCCTTGGACCCATATTATTCAACATCTTCATTAATGATGTGGACATTGGAGTCAGAAGCGGATTGGCCAAGTTTGCCGATGACACCAAACTTTGGGGCAAAGCATCCACACGTGAAGACAGGAGGGCGATCCAGGCTGACCCAGACAGGCTCAGCAAATGGGTGGATGAGAACCTGATGGTTTTTAACACTCAAAAATGCAAGGTTCTCCACCTGGGGAGGAAAAACCCGCAGCTTCCTTATAGGCTTGACAGTGCTACGCTGGCTAGCACTACAGAAGAAAGAGACTTGGGGGTTATTGACCACAAGATGAACATGAGCCTGCAATGCAATGCTGTGGCTAGTAAAGCAAACAAAATGCTGGCTTGCATCCATAGATGCTTCTCAAGCAAATCCTGGGACGTCATTCTCCCCTTGTACTCGGCCTTGGTGAGGCCGCAGCTGGAGTACTGCGTCCAGTTTTGGGCTCCACAATTCAAAAAGGATGTGGAGAAGCTTGAGAGAGTCCAGAGGAGAGCCACGCGCATGATCAGAGGTCAGGAAAACAGACCTTACGATGACAGGCTGAGATCTATGAGGCTCTTTAGCCTGGAAAAGCACAGGCTCAGGGGTGATCTGATGGCCACCTATAAGTTTATCAGGGGTGACCATCAGTATCTGGGGGAACGTTTGTTCACCAGAGTGCCCCAAGGGATGATGAGGTTGAATGGTTATAAACTACTTCAAGACCATTTCAGGCTGGACATAAGGAAGAATTTCTTTACTGTCCGAGCCCCCAAGGTCTGGAACAGTCTAACATCGTAGGTGGTTCAAGTACCTACATTGAACACCTTCAAGAGTAAATTGGATGCTTATCTTGCTGGGATCCTATGACTCCAGCTGACTTCCTACCCTTCAGGTGGGGGGGCTGGACTCGATGATCTTCCAAGCCCTAATGTCTATGAAATCTATGAAATCTACGTAACCACCACCAAGGAGGAATCCTCTGCTCAGGTCCAGACCTGCAGAGAGCAGACTAGGAAAGCCAAGGCTGCAGTGGAACTCCAGCTAGCTACAAATATCAAAGATAATAAAAAGACCTTTTTTAGAAAAGTGGGGAGCTGGAGGAAAAGCAAGGGCAACATGGGACCCCTGCTAAACCAGATGGGACAACTGACAACCGATGACCAGGAAAAAGCTAACTTGCTAAATGGCTACTTAGCATCAGTTTTTCACCAGTCCCATGGGGCGCACGTGCCTACTGTGGGTCAGAGAGGCCCAGGTGAGTTTCCTTACCCTCCATCGAAGCTGACCTCATGAAGGAACACCTTGACAGGCTGGATACCTTCAAGTCAGCCGGCCCTGACGGTTTACACCCAAGGGTACTCAAGGACCTGGCGAGCATCATATCTCAGCTGCTGGCACAGATCTTTGAGAACTCCTGGTGTTCTGGTGAAGTGCCTGAAGACTGGAAGAAGACCAACGTCATGCCAATCTTCAAGAAAGCGAGGAAAGTAGATCCATCAAACCTCTGGCCCATCAGCTTGACCTCTATCCTGGGGAAGGTCTTGGAAAAGATTATCAAAGAGGCCATCCTTAAAAGACTTGCTGATGGCAATATCCTGAGGGGTACACAGCATGGGTTTGTAGTGGGTATGTCTTGCTTGACCAATCTCATTTCCTTTTATGACCAGGTGACCTATCACCTGGACAAGGGGGAAGGGATTGATGTTGTATATTTTGACTTTTAAAAAGCCTTTGATCTGGTATCCCATGATCACCTCTTGGCAAAACTGACTCACTGTGGCCTCAGCCTCACCACGATCCACTGGCTGGGGAATTGGCTCCACAGCTGGCCCCAGAGGGTGGTGGTTGATGGAAGCCGATCGTCTTGGTGTGTGGTCACCACAAAGTCCCGCAAGGCTCTGTTCTAAGGCCTATACTGTTTAACATCTTCATCAATGATGTGGATGTTGGTGTCAGAAGTGCACTGGCCAACTTCACCAATCAAGTTCACCAATAACACCAAACTTTGGGGCAAAGCTTCCACACCAGAAGACAGGAGGGTGATCCAGGCTGACCTGGACAGGGGTAGTCATAAGTCTACAACAATGTTTTCAAAACCTTGTTAGACCCAGGGCACCCCACAGAAAATGTAATATTTTAGTTTTCTCACACCTTTTAAAAAAATTTTTTTCCTATGGTGTTGGTACAAAGGACCAACTCTCAGGATCATCATCAGTTCTAGTGTATTGTACAGGATGTGAAGTTACCAATAAAATCATAAATGCAAACTTTGAGTTATGAGTGGTACTGGTTACCTTAGCGCACACACACACATGCATTCACTCATTCAAACCCATGTCATTTAAACCCATGTAGTATAGTGTATAGTAACTGCTATAGTGATTGCAATACACTGGTGTCTGTATATCTACCTATCTGAGGGCCTGAAGTCTGCTGTTGATGGTCAGCTTCCTCCAAGGCGATGCCTTTTCCAGAAGGGGGTTACCTGCTTGTCTTTCTGTCTCAGTAGGTCAGGTGTTGGATGAGAGGGCACCACTTTGGGTCACACTTCACTGCCTTTTTACCCTTTTTGGCAGACTTGTGTGATCCTCCAGCATCATCTTGGCTGCCCAATCTGGAGGTCACTGTCCCTCATGGGTCTTGAGCAGTGCATGACAACTGTTTGTCACAGGGGTCTCTGCCTGCTGGCACCTGAAATTTTGGGAGCACACCCTTGACTTGTTGACTTAATGGCTGTATTGTTATGGGTTACAGGAATAGTCAATAGGGCAGGTGCTCAGTTCCAGGAATCAGTTCCTTGCCTTGATTAGCCTAAAATGGCTTGTAGAGTTTTGTAATGGTAAGTTCCTCTGGCTAGACTATGGTCAATTAACAGCCAGAGGTATTTGATTTGTCATTCATACTCCCATTCATTCAAGGGACTGCCCAATATAGCAGATTTTATCACTTTACAATTACATTTTCAATGCAGTTTTTAACAAAGGTCCAGGGTGTAAGTTTCATTCTACAGGGACTACATTCCTTAAGGGTTTAAAAGTATAAAATATAAAATACAAAATGCCATGGTAAAGTCAAGATAGATGAAATATAAAAATGCACTGTGAGAAATATATAAAGCTGCAATGTGAGACAGTGAGGATTAAAGGCTACTAGGGACAGTAAGTGAGTTAAATTAGTACCAGGATATATTTACAGTCTTTAAAATAGATATTTTAGTTATTTTGTTTTTAGTGACGCTGAGCTTAATTGATATGTAGATATAGTTTGTAGGTTTCTCCTACAGAAAGCCACTTCAACTTTCTGGCTTGCTCTGAGCCTTGCCACATCCATGCAATGAGTGTGCTAGGTCTCTATCAATACTTAGAAAGAAAAAAAAATAAAAACAAAATGGTGGTGGGAGGGTTCAGGCAAGAAGCTCTTCTGTTATATCAATTTCCAGAAGGGAAATGTACAAAGGGAGTTTTTTGCTACAATGGTAAAATAATAGAGCAATTTTTCTATTGCAAAGCAGCCAGAAAGACCACAACAAATCAGAAAGGTTATAACGCTGCTTGTTATTCGATTTGAATTGGATTCCCATTTTAAATCGGCAGGTTTAACTTGTGAGTCATGTGTAGATGTTTGCACACCTACGAATGCTAATATTGCATGGAACACTGTGGCACCCTTAAAAAATATGTTGTACTTTGGTTATTACTGGTCTAGAGTTATGGGACACAGCTGTCCCTGGAAGCAGGAATTCCTTTTCCTTCAGCTGGCCCAGTCTTCTTGATTGACCTTGTCCATAATTGTTTGGGAATGGAGTTGGAGCTTTTTCTGATTCAAGGAATTTAACGTAAACTAATGATATTGTAGCCCAGTATGCCTCTCAGTAAGAAAAAATGATTACTTAGAAGTTGTAACCATATATCTCTATGGTACCTTATAATTGACATTTCTGGGATATTATACAGTCTTAAAATCATAAACATAATGAAAGTATGTTTTTATTGCACTTCAGCTTCATCTTTGATTAAATCAAATTTGCATAATGGAAAGTTATTACATTTCCATGTTTCCAATTTCCTCTCTCCCCACCTCCTTCCACCCAGCACTTAGAAAGCATTGTTTATATAGAAGGTTACTGAAGGTCACCTAATACACATCTTTGCTGAAAAATGTTTTTAATAATTTGTGTTAAAAGGAGCTCAAGAAATGAACCCCCCTAAGAAAATGTTACACTGTGGCACTTTGAAATATATCTCTTTCCTTCCACTAATGAGAAAACTTTGGTGTTTTTAAAGTTATTAAAGAGTTATTGCAAAAGATGGGAGGTGTGAGAAGCACTATGAAAGGTAGTTTATCAGCAAGAGATGAAGCATACTACTGTCTCTCAGCTTTATTCTCTTGCCACCTTAGCATGGAATTATAGACAGTGCGCGTGTTTTTATTTCCAATAAGCAAAAGAGAACATCACCACCAATTGGTAAATAACTCACTTCTTAGCAGATTGCTTAACCACTTGTCACTCAAAGACCGAGGATGAGCAATTAATGGTATTTTTTTCCTCATCTCCTTAGGGGAAAGCAGTTCTCTCAGCAATTAAATAACCAGCAAAAGTTTCCCACAAAAAAAGTGTGTTTTTATTGAAAATCTCTTTTTGTTACAGAAGCCATGCCATTTGGATGTTCAACTCCAGGCTTCCAGAGCAAGTTTTATTCTCCCAGCTCAGCCAAGGCATATGCTCAAGAGGAGGGAAGAAAAAGCACTTCAGAAACATCCTCAAGACCAACTTTAAAAAATGCAACATCAATGTCAATTTGTGGGAGACTACCACTCAGGACCGCTCCAAATAGAGGAAGAGTCTGCTGCAGGGATCTCAGTACTTTGAAACCTTGTGACAACAACAGAAGATGGAAAAGTGGGAGCAGCAAAGGCAGAATTTTGTGAACTAAATCCATAATCCAGCACTACCCACGCCACACAGAAACACATATCTAAGTTGCAGTAGAGGTTGTCAATCCTGAATAGGCCTCATCATCCATCTTTAGACTTATAGAGAAGACAATCATGGAAGACAATAATCCTTGACTGCAAGGGGTTACAGAAGAAAAATTGTTGTTGTTATTATAGCACCCACTGGCTGGCACACATTACAAATCACCTCCTCCTTCATGACTGAAAAATAGCATTGTCTGCAGAGATACCATCAGTTGCAAACAGCTCCTCAAACAGCTCAGCCTTCTCATCATCCTTTAGAGAAGAAAATAAGGAAGCATCCTGTAGTCAGCTGAAACTCAAACAGGAATTTAGGTGGACAGAATGTTATTGGTTAGAATAAAATGTACATATTTCTGAGCAGAGAGCAGGCCTAGCACTCAAGAAACTTGGGTCTATGTTCAGTTCTGGCTCTGACCCATTCTGTAACTTTGGTCAAATTACTTTGTTCCTCTTTCCCTTCATGTTGTATTTGTGAACAATTTTCCGTCATTGTACATACAGTAGAAACAGAATGGCCACATTGGATCCCTAAGGAGCCAACTGAGCACAGCTCTCTCAAAGCTCAGTTACGGAAATATTTTGCAGAGGCAGGTGAACCCCAGGGCAAATGGGATGGTAAAACTGATAATGAATTATTGGTTAAAGTTATGGCATTGACCCAGATTTGAGAGCTGGCAGCAGGAGCTACCCCTTGCGTAACCCAAGAAATCTCAGTAGACCCTTCTGCTCCTGACTCTATTTGCTTGTGTGCCTCTTTCCCCGCAAGCTACCGAGGGTGCTCCATCTCTGCCCCTATGGACTCATGGGTCCTACTATGTGAGTTGTTTTATGACCTATTGGACAGACCTTATATCGCCATAATTATAGGGATGGGCAGTGAGTCTATGTCTACTGGAGCCCTCGTTGATATGGGAGTATCTGTCTCTGTAGTTCAGTCCCCGTGTCTATCTCAAGCTTTGCTTTCTCTGGCAACTAGAATTGTTGCTCTCCAAGGTTTCACCGGAGAGGCCACAAGTGCAAATGTAATTCCCAGTTTTCCCTTGACATTTGGTAACACAGTAGTGTTGGAAGATCTTTGCTTGAATTCGGCCTCAGTGAAATAGTTATTATTGGGATTTTCTGTAATTAAAAAAAATTCATTGTGTATTGATTTGGCCAATACGTGCATGTGAAGGGAACCACACGGAGAGCAAGACTGGCCTTTTACCATTCCTTCTGCCTTTTCTGTCAATGCTCTTAAGGATTTGGACTCTATACACTCTGAGAACCCTCTGAAGGATCCTTGGTGGGCTAAGTTCCCAAGTGTTTGAGCAACAGAGAAACTGGAATCTGATAAAAATAAGGCAGAATTCTTAATAGAGTGCCCCTTTCTTCCTCTGCAGAACAGTATTCTTATCCAAAAGCTATGGAACAGGGTTTGAAACCCATTATTGATTCCTTACTATAATATGGGGTACGGGTACTGACACAGTCTACCTTTAATTCCCCGATATGGCCAGTATTGAAAGTGGATGGTAAGACTTATTGCTTGTCTATTGAGTATTGCCAAATTAATGCACATACCTCTATGACTGCTTCAATCCTGGAAAAAACTGCCTGAGATTTTCGGACCTGTTGGAGAGGGAGCTAAGAGGTTTTGTGTTTTGGATCTGGCTAACTGTTTCTTTGCTATATCTCTGTATCCTGCCTTCAGGAACCATTTTGCTTTTACTTTTCAGAGCCAGTAATTTAGCGTCACTCATATTTCACAAGGTTTTCATAGTGCCCCAGCCATTGTACATTACCATGTATCTAAAATATGGGACATATTGCCCCAATCTTTTCAGAATTATGTTATGTCACATGTAGATGGTATTTTAGTCCATGGGCCTACCAATGATTTTGTCACTGACACCATAAAAGTCATTTTGCAAATTGTGCAGGACTCTGGCTTCAAAGTCAGTTGTGATAATGCCCAGTTGGTTTAACAAATTGTTACTTACCTGGGATTGACCCTGGAGGAACAAGGCAGATCGGTGCAGAAACAACAAGTAGAACCCCTTTAAAATTTACCAGTTCCCACAGACAAGCATAGTTTGCAGCAAGGCCTGGAAATGTTAGGTTTCAATATCGAGTTTATTGATATGTATGCAGCTAACCCATGGTCTTTGTGATGGTGTCTAAAGAAGGGATTTGAGTGGAAGTGGGGCTCTTGGCAGGGGGCTGCTTTTGTCCGGCTTAAGATTGGCTAACACCCCTGCCTTATATTATCCTCTCTCTGCCCATCATTTTGTTATATAGATTTTCCACACTGAAGAAGTGATTGTAGGCATCCTCTTGCAAAAGGATCCTGCCAGTGAGAAATTATGCCCTGTTGCATATGCTTCTCATATGTTAAAGATGCATGAGTAACAATGGGATTTTGTGAAAAAGAGTGTTTATCTCTAATGTGGGCTATTCAGCATTGGAAGTGCCTTACTGGAATGTCACAAATTGTCTTGCAATCAGTACATTCCCCTATAAAGTTCATCGTAGCAGGAAAAATTGGTAAGGGTCATATATCTAAACACTTCACTTTCACAATGGATGTTGTGGCTAAATATAAAAGGAGTTACATTTCAGAAAATTCCAATGCCAGCAATAGCACCCTTGGGTCTTTTAGTTAGGGTTCTATGCATGAGTGCCCTCTGCTGACTTTTTTTCAGGCACAGCCTTTACTTTCTGTGGATTCTGACATTAAAGAGTCACTTAAAATTCCTGACTTACAAGTATGGTTTCCTGATGGCTCTTCCTATCATGTCTAGGGAAAACCTTTTACTAGGTGCACTGAGATAAAAATTACCTTTCAACACATAATTCAATGCCCATTGTGTCCTTTTTCCCACAGGGACTGCTGAGCATGCTGCTATAGTGCAAGTGTTACAGACTGCTGAAACATGTTGTCCCCCTTTTTCTATATGTAGTTACCCACTGGACTGCACAAGTATTGTCTCTATGACTCCTTATGCGGGAGACTCAAAGATAGCTTACATGTGATGGAAAGCCACTGGCATATAGTCAAACCTGGCAAGCTGTCAGCTAATTTTTACAACAGTGTTATGCTCCTATGTTAAACATGTGGCTACAGATAAAAAGGCCAAGAAACGTGAATTTTTCTGGAATAATAAAGTTGACAGCCTTGCCAAACAAGCAGCATTAATGGACATCCAAATAGTGTCCATTTCAATGGTCACTTGAGCCCAATCAAAAGCTCAGAGCCTTTTTGAGACAACCCCAAATCCCCTGTATGATTCTGAGATGCTGACCTAGATTGGCATGCCTTTTTGTGAGCAGGGAACCTGGAATATTCTGAAAATTAATTATGAGCTATTTGCCTGTAAGGGAGACACTGTTCTGTGACTTCCTCCTGTTGGGCTGCAACCACGAATTATTAGGTACTTGATGCACCAAGGTGTAGATGGCACACAGCATGCATCCAGCAAGCCTCAGACTCCACAGTGCCAAACAAGGACCTGGGTAGAAGCCAAGTAGAGGCAGAGTGGTAGGGGCTCTGGCATTGTGATGTCCCCCAACCATTTATGTGAGTCTCTTAATCTGCTACCTTTTTCTTCCTGTTTCTCTTCCAACTAGACCTTCTTTAGCAAACTCATCTGTAAACTGACTTGTTCACTGCTCCTTTGCCCTGAAAGGTTCCATTTTCCATACATCCTCTCACCAGGCTTACAGTGAAGAAAGGTGAGAGAGTTTCCAGGAAAACTCCCTAATGAACTCCCCCTCACTCAGGACTCTAGTTAAGCAAGGGCATTAAGTATTGGTCTAACTCCTGAGATACTTACACTAAATATATGTAGTTTAGCTACTCTTAATCAAAAGAAAGTGCTTACCTTAAAGACTCCCCTTCAAGGAGGGGTGCATCAAACTGACCTATAAACTGACTTGGAAACTGCTGGCAAATTGTTTTCTGTCCCTATGTGCTCCCTGTTTTCTGTCCCTATCTGCTCACTCCCTGGTTACTTGGGGCATCTCCTTTTATACCCTGATGGGCCTAGATTGGCTCCACCCCCTGTTTAGGGCTTTTCTTAGACACAGGCAACAATGATCCAGCTGATTAGAGCAAACACCAAAAACACATAGTTTCATAGTTGGTAGCATTGGAAGGGACCTGAGCAGATCAAGTCCGATCCCCTGCCATGGCAGGAAAGAGTACTGGGGTCTAACGACCCTGGCAAGGTTCACAGATTCATAGAAGTTAGGGTCGGAAGGAACCTCAATAGATTGAGTCCGACCCCCTGCATAGGCAGGAAAGAGTGCTGGGTTCAGATGACCCCAGCCACATGCCCATCTAACCTCCTCTCGAAGACCCCCAGGGTAGGGGACAGCACCACCTCACTTAGAAGCCCAGTCCAGATTTTGGCCACTCTAACTGTGAAGAAGTTCCTTCTAATGTCCAGTCTAAATCTACTCTCTGCTAGCTTATAGTCATTATTACTTGTGACCCCCAGGGGCACCTTGGTGAATAGATCCTCACCAACTCCCTTCTGTGCCCCCACGATGAATTTATAGGCAGCCACAAGGTTGCCTCTCAACCTTCTCTTGCGGAGGCTGAAGACATCCAGGTGCCCTAGTCTCTCCTCGTAGGGCTTGGCTTGCAAGTCCTTAACCATATGAGTGGCCCTTCTCTGGATCCTCTCCAGGTTATCCACATCCTTCCTAAAGTGTGGCACCCAAAACTGGATGCAGTACTCCAACTGTGGTCTGACCAGTGCCCGATAGAGGGGAAGTATCACCTCCTTGATTCTGTTTGCCATACATCTGCTGATACATGATAAATTGCAGTTATCCTTGCTGATGATTTTGTCACACTGACGACTCATGTTCACCTTGGAGTCCATTAGGACTCTGAGATCCCTTTCCACTTCCCTGCTGCTGAGCAGGTCATTTCCTCAGCAGTAGGTGTGCTGGACATTTTTCCTCCCTAGGTGCAGCACTTTGCATTTCTCCTTGTTAAATTGCATTCTATTATTTTCTGCCCATTTGTCCAACCTGTCCAGGTCTGCCTGTAGTTGTTCCCTTCCCTCCAGTGTGTCCACTTCTCCCCACAGTTTTGTATCATCCGCAAACTTGGACAGAGTACACTTCACTCCCTTGTCCAAGTCACTGATGAAGACATTGAAGAGTATCGGTCCAAGGACCAAGCCCTGCGGGACCCCACTGCCCACACCCTTCCACGTCGATACCAACCCATCCACTACCACTCTCTGGGTATGACCCTCTAGCCAATTTGCCACCCACTCGACTGTGTAATCATCCCAGTCAAGCCTCTTAACTTGTTCACCAGTATGGCGTGGGATACCTTATCGAAGGCCTTCCTGAAGTGTAAGTAAATGATATCAACCCCTACTCCTGTGTCCAGGTCATAAAAAGAGACTAGATTAGTCAGGCAGGATCTACCTGCTATGAACCCATGCTGGTTTCCCCTCGGCATAATTTTTCCTGCTGGGCTCTCACATATATGAGCCTTAATAATCTTTTCAAAGACTGCCAAGGATGGAGGTGAGACTGACTGGCCTATAGCTGCCTGGATCCTCCTTCCTTCTCTTCTTGTTCATCCAGCCTACTTTTAAAGACCCCCAGGGCAGGAGCCAGTACCACTTCGCTTGGAAGTTGGTTCCAGATCCTAGCCGCCCTGACAGTGAAGTAATGCCTCCTGATACCTAGCCTGAATCTACCCTCTGCCAGCTTGTGACCATTATTTCTTGTCACTCCTGGTAGTGCTTGGGGGACAGTGACTCCCCCAATGCCTGCTGGTCCCCCCTGACTAGTTTGTAAACAGCCACTAAATCCCCCCTCAGCCTTCTCTTGTAAAGCCTGAACAGGATCAGGTCCCTTAGCCTCTCCTCATAGGGTCTGCCCCGATGACCCCTGATTATGCCGGTGGCCCTCAAGCCATCCCCCGCAGGCTGGGGGGCAGGGAGATGCCATCTCCCACATGGGATCTGTCTGGGTAGAGGCTTCAGACAAGCCCTGGGTAGGTGGCACCCCCTTGGCAGGTACCCTAGCAGCACTCTGCATTGACACCATTTTATAAGTTGCTATTTATTTATATTCTTGTGTGGTGCCTTCACCCTACCCTTCCTGGAGTCTCCCTCCTGCTCACCCACATGCATGAACGCTGGTGCAAACACCAGCATGCCCTTACATGGCGTGCCTGTTTGTACACTCTGTTCATGCTGCCTGGCTCCCTACTAGCTCAACTAAAAGGCACCTGGGGAGCTTCCCCTCTGGATCCAGCTCAGCTATGCCAGCTGCCTTTTCCCCACTTACCTTGGGGAAATCAGTTGTTGCTGCCCCCGCTACTGGCTCTGCTGCTGTGTCTGCCTCCACCTCAGGTCAGGTAAGGGGGCACACTTGTGTGTGGGGACACACATGTGCCCAGTTCCCTCCTCTCCTCTCTGCTCCTGACTCCCGAGTGATTTAGTACTAAATCCTGAGTGATTTAGTATTTGTATAACCAAGTACAAGCAGTCCTTGACTTACAATATTTCAAGTTACAATGTTTGCACTTACAAGGTTTATAAATTGACACCTTGTTTCAAATTTATAATGTCAGTTTTGACTTTACAACAGTTGATCCAATGTGATGCCTTCATAGTTTCATAGTTAGTAGAGTCAGAAGGGACCTGAGCAGATCATCAAGTCCTACCCCCTGCCATGGCAGGAAAGAGTACTGGGGGTCAAATGACCCCAGCAAAGTGTTTGTCTAGCCTTGTCTTAAAGACCCCCAGGGTA
>NW_017728916.1:25984786-25990820 GCF_001723895.1 Crocodylus porosus
CCACAAGGGTTCATCAACAGTTCGTTCCCCAAGGCTATGCAGTTAAATTCCAGTTTCTGTAATCAGCATGAGAAAGACTAAGGAGGGAGAGGGAGAAACCTTGGGCAGCATTCTTTTCTTATCAAGAGCAAGATGCAAGCTGTGCAATTCTAATAAGCTCATGACCATTATTTCTAGTCACTCCTGGTAGTGCTCAGGGGGAGCAGGGACTTGACAGTGTCGAAGGCCTTCCGAAAATCCAGAAAGACTATGTCAACTGCTTCCCCTGCAACTAAGGATTTGGTGACCCGGTCATAGAAGGCCACCAGGTTGGTCTGACAGGACCTGCCTCTAATGAACCCGTGTTGGTTGCCCCTAAGCATAATCTCGCCTGCTGGCCCGTCGTGGACATGTGCCAGAATAATTCTCTCAAAAAGCTCACCCAGGATCAAGGTAAAACTAACTGCCCTATAGTTTCCTGGGTCCTCCTTCCTCCCTTTTTTGAAGATGGGAACCACGTTGGCCCTCTTCCAGTCCTCTGGCACCACACCAGAGCACCACGAGTGCTTGTAAAGCTGTACCAGGGGTCCCGCAATGACCTCAGCTAATTCCCTCAGCATTCTGGGGTGGAAATTGTCTGGACCAGCCTTGCCAGCAAACAAGTTTGCTGCATCAGTCATCTCCTTGGAGAACATCTGTCCAAAATTCCTTGGACACTTTCTTTAAGAAAGCAGACAAGACTCCAGAAAAACCTGCAGCCAAGACTCCTGAGAAGACTCTAGCCAGGAACCCTTCAAAAAGTCCAACCAAGAGACCTTCAAAAAGTGCAAAGTCACCTCAAAGAAGTCCTTCCAAATCAATATGATTGCTAGTTACAATATAAATACATTAATTATAGCTAGATTACTCATCTATAATTGATCAAATACAAAATTCTGGGGTATTTTTGGTGAAAACGGTATCGGGCCTTGGTTCAGGAACCAACCCCCATTTATAACATTGTTGCTCCTCATTTATAACACTGTATAAGAAAATTGGTTCCAGGTTGCAACTTTTCAACTTAAGACACGGTTTTCAGGAACCAATTGTGTCGTAAGTCCAAGGACTTCCTGTACTAAATGACTGCACAGTCAGCATTTCACGTAGATGTGACCTTTGCATAGTATCATCTTGGTAATGAATAGTTAGGGTATTTAACATTATCTTCTAATTTGATATAGGTAATAGTCTTAACCTGGACTCCCAATAGAAAAGATCAAAATCTAAACTAGTAAAATTGCACTTGTAGCTTTTGTACCCAGAAATGAATTTTAAGTGAAAACATTAGCAGTTGGCTATCAGACTGCTGGATTTGTACCATAAACTAGGGAGTCAGCACCTAACTATAAATCCACTAACATTGCAAAAATTTTAGGTACATCTTTCTGGCTAGAACTTGAATCCACCAACATGAATAGATCCTTTCAAAAGGATGGACTTTAGAAAGTACATGTTCTTATGTTCTAAGTAGAATGAGTTACGCAGTTGGTATACATTGGCAAAGCTCCTTTTGAGACCAAAATTGCACTGTGGATTTACATCAAAATAGGAGCTGCACCAGTATTTTGAAGTTGCAATAAGAACCTTAAGCTTTTCATTTTCGAATTTGCATTTACATTTGTAGCTTTTGTGATAGTGTTTGATTGTCTTAACCACAGAGACTAAAAGGATAGTTATACTTCAACATACATTTTTCTAATGTACATCTGAGTTATTGGAATAGCACCTAATAGGCAAAGTCCATTAACTTTGGTGGATGGAACAACACAGATTTCAACAGCTAGGTACCTGGCTCCTATGATAACCCCTATGATGGCCAGTATAAATGACCAGTAAAAGATTGTGCAAAATTATGGCAGCTCAAATAATAGAAATCATAGGAAGGAGTTTTTGTGCATGGGGGGCAGTGGTATGTGGGGGAGGACGTTACCTTGCTTTGCAGCAGGGGCTGTGACCCTTTTCCTTGGATTTCTCAAGTATATTAAAAAAAAAAAAAAATCAGTAGCAGGATGTTGACCACCATGGGCCTCCTGCTTTACTTGTGGAAAATTAGGGTGTTAAGTCTTGTGATGGTGTGATGATTAACTGTACAGTTTTACTAATAGGTTAGACCAGTGATGCCTAAATGTTTTTCCCCCATGGGCTAAAAGAGTGGTATGGAGTGGAGTCTGTAGGGCAGATCTAGTCCATGGGCCTGATCTGTCACACATGGGGAAGGGGCCTGATCCGACGCATCAGATTGGGTCTTGGTCCTGTAGAAATTTTACTAACAAAATCGTAAGTAATAGTGTAGCAGTTAAACTTCTACAGCAGACTCAGCCTCCAAGGACAGGCTGATAAGACTCTGCAATGACCAACTCCTATTCACTTTGAAGTCTGAAGTAAGTTTCCACCTGCACCAGTTTGGGGCCCACTGCCCTAGACACAGCCCTGCAGGCACCATATCAGGCTTACCACCCCACCCCTGGTCCTACATGCACCAGATCAATCTATGCCACTCAGTCCTTGGCCCTGGTTCCACCCTTGCCCCTGCTGTCCCACCATGTCCCCACACATGCTGGATTAGGCCCATCATCCCATTTTATACCAATCCTAACCCTGGCTCCAAACAGACCAGATTGGGCTGTGCTGCTTTGTGCATGCTGGATTGAGCCTTGCCAACAAGCCCAGCCCTGTTTGGAAATTTGGTGGTGGGGGAGTGGTGACAGAATAAATTATTTAAAAGCCCACATGCAAGGTTAGTGAAATACCAAGAGGTGGTAAGTGGTCGGTTGCTTTGGCCAACATGTGAGGCAGGAAGGGAAGAGTCTGATATATTCAATGTATACACTTCAACTAATAAGGAGGCCTGCTACAGGATCTTCAGATAGCTAGCCTTATAAGTATGGGGGCACAGACAAAAATAATGATGAAGAACATCAATTCAGAAATAGGATAGGGAGACAAGAAGGTTTGGGTCTTGACAGCTCATCCCAGTTCCTCCAAGGGAACTTGAGTGAACTGGAATGGAAAGATGTATGGGTGCACAGCCCAGGATCACAGAGAGAGCTCACACAGATAGTTGCATATGGAAAGTCTAGATCCCATGTTGAATTGGGTTCCTTTCATCTCACTGGCTAGTGGATAAGAAAGAGACTGAGCCTATGTTCTTACCAGACCACTTGAGGAGGTGGTGGTGGGAAGAGAAGCAAGAGTGGCTAGTGGGCAAGGATTTTGTAAACTAAATACCTAGATTTGCCAAAGATATAGAGAAATGTATGAAGGATGTCAGCTATAAAAGAAGCAAACAAACATGATGGGGGCAGCAAAAGATTGCACAAGGGAGTTAGTTCAAAAGTAGGGAAGGAGGAAGTATGTAATATCTTTCTGGCAAGGCCACCCTGTCTAGAAAAGATGTGGAACAGTTACTTTGGAACTTGATTCAGTGCAGGAAGTGAGAGCCTAGAAGCAGTAAAGGAAAATGAAAGGACCCACTGGGACTCTCAAGAGGGTTTCTTGAGGTCTGCCTGTGGCAATGTTTTGGTTTCAAGGATGGCCATGATGCCTCCTGATGGCAATACAACCCTTGTCTTGCTCTGATGCCAAGGTACCCTCCCCTTCTTTCCTGCTATACCTTGAAATAACTATTAAATATTAAAAATGGAAACTGCCTAAGGGTCCTAGAGTGAGGCTTCAGTTCTTCTAGCCACCAAGCAGGTCCCATCCAGACCCTACTGGTCTTAGTCCTATTTTGTGCCTGGTGGGCCCTCTTGGCCCGCTTGTACCCCTCGGGGTACTTGGAGACCACGTATAGCCCTTATGGTCTCAAACCTCCTCTACAGCCATCTCCTTATCTCACAGGTGCTTCTGTACAATCACTCCCTTGGCCATATCTGGCTTAAGTTGTGCATGGCTGCAGTCCCTCCCTAGGCTGCCACCCTATAAGGCTCAAGTCCAGTCTATGTCTCAAGCCCCTACTCCTTAGAAGGCCTCCAGACACTCTCATGCCCACATGCACAGCTGGTACCTCTGTATCACCCCTAATAATCCCAAACCCAAACCAGCAGTATGCATTATTTAAAAAAATAAAGTCTTCTAGCTATGACACCAACTAACCTGCTCCGAGTCTGAACATAAACAGTGACTACCTGCCTCTACAACAAGCTTATCCTTGTTCATATTCTTCTGCAAGGTATCAACATTTTGTTTCCCTTCCCCAAGGTAACCCCTCCTGATCCAGAGCTCCTTCCTATGCAGCCTCCAAGGAAAACTACCCATACAGGTTCAGGCCCTGAACTCATGTATATACTAAGCCCCGCCCCCTTCCAGTCAGGTGACTCAGAAGCCATCACAGGTGTGTTCATTCAGACCCTTAGAACCTGCCTATGTGCCCTTTCAGCTGCTTACCTACTGTTTTCAGTTTTAGCCCCTGAACAGCCTGGCTTTCTGTCCCTTGTGCCTGCTACTACTGGCTTTTGGCTACAACTCAGCTAGCAAGTAGCTAAATATTTAGCTGCTAACTTTCCCTGAGCCACCTCTCTCTGTTGCAGCTTCTTGTTAAATAACAAGATCCTTCTGGCTCCCTGTTATACTTTCAAAGATTTTATTAAAACATTTATAAAGACAGAGAGCTAGACCATGTCCAATGTCATGGTTTCATGAAGGAGCTAGGAAGGAAAATGTAGGAGTAGAAAAAGAGACAGCTGGTAAATAAAATCAAGCTTTCAGAGTGACCTAGGGATTGAAAAGACAGTAAAAAGAAGATGCCAGGCTGAGATGGCTTGCCCTTTTGAGTTTTATACAGCTTTTTGGGACTTGGTGGGGCCCAATGCAGTCAGTGGTTTACAATAATACCTGAGAACAGGAGCAAGGGGACAGGAGTTCAATGGCGAGACAATGCACAATCATGTTGCTGAATACAGATAAATATATTAGTAACGGGAATGGCAACGGTGTTACCAGAAGTGATCAATACAGATCAAAACTGCCATATCAGACTATTGCATACCAGACTCTCTGATAGCCTGCAGCAGGGGACTAAGGTGCCTGTTACTTTGGGAGCAGAGATAAGAACCCAAGTGCATGTTGCCAGGACAACCAGTTAATGAGGGAAGTGGCCACACCTGCACCTGGTCAGCTGAACAGAAGGGACAGGGCCTGGTTCCTATATAAATCCCAGGCCTGAGGCCAGGAGGGGACTTCCCTGTCAGTAGCCATGAGGGAAGGAGTACTTCCAGGAGGTGCCCAGGGCTGGGGTGGTAATGTATGTCCATAGAGCCCAGTCAGGAAACAGCACAGAGCCACAGGCAACTCATGCAGGGGTGGGGCTGGCTCCCCACTGCTGCATGAACTCCAGGGGAAGGGTTGGGTGCTAGAGGTAATGCAACAGGGGGAAATGGGAGGGGCATATGCCAACCCCAGATTTGTGCACCCACAATGGGATGGAGACCTTTATCTTGGCCAGCTCTGCAACTCAACAGGCAAGACATGGTGTGGAAGGGTGGAGCTGGACAGCGAGGCTTGGTGCTACTGCAGCCACTATTGGGACCCCCACTCCAGCCATACTGTTAAGGTAAGGTGACCCCTGCCCACCAGGCAGGTAGTAATGGCTAAGCACAACTCTGCACCCCTGCCTCCACCCCCACTACTGGTATGTGGGTTGGGAAGATATACCTTGCTATGGTGGTGCTCCTAGCATAGAGGCCCCTGGGAGTAAGGGGCAGCAGGGTGGGGAGCCCCAAGCCCTGCAGCAGGTGTCTAGCATCCTTCCCTACAACCCATGGGATCTACCTAGCTCAACCCTGGCCATGTTGCCTGAGCTGGCTGGTGGCAGGGAGGGGACAGACTTTGCACTTCATTCCAGCTGCAATAGCCACTACTTGCTGCATGAAGCAGTTGGGGCTTGGGTGCTGCTGCTGGCTGACTGCAGCTGGCACCCATGGAGCAGGGATTGGGTAAGATGCAGCTCCTGGGTCCCATATCTCTGGCAGCTGGATGCCCCCTCGGGCAGGGTTGCAGGTCAGGAGCCAGGGGTCCG